>NC_038243.2:23401882-23465172 GCF_000004515.6 Glycine max
TTGCATACATCAACTTTATAGATAAACATCTATGAGCCTCTTGACATAAAAAAAAATCATTCCTTAAAAAATTGCACTTGGCAAAAAGATACTGTGAACTCTAGAGGACATATAGTTTAAGAAACTTGTTCATTAGATGCAAATATCCTTCCCTCCTCAAGTGCAAACTTCCTGGCGTAGCCGCTCTTGGTGCTCAGAAAATCCCAAAAACAAATCCCTCTTATGACTAGCTATTTTGAATTCTTTAGTTCCTGAATGTACAACCTTCAAATTGTTGCTTGTTCCCCTCTTTGAGAATGAGGAGGATCTTCATAGGACTTCATCCAGCTGATGTTTGTCGGCAGTTTCATCATCCACCACCCTTTTCTTCTGTGCCTTCTCACGTTCATTGTTGTTAAACCCATATTTATGCCTTCTTCCCTTCATGTCTTGTTTGATCACAACTTTAGCTGAATCTCCCATCTTCAGCATAGTTAGTGGTCTTATTGTCCAATGCCAAATTTTGATGGCCTGTATCTCTTTTGTTCGTATGTTCTACTGCTTCAGCTTCACAATGCATAGAGCAATCAGAATTTTCGAGTCATCACCAAAGGCTTCTGCATCAGCGTTGACACTCTCCACCCTCTTTGGTTTATGCTTCTGTGTTTTCTTCCATGCTTCCTCCTTATAATTCTCAGATTTATTGGAGGTCCCACTAGAAAGATCAGCACCAATCCGTGCCTGTTCCTCCTCTACCAGCTCAATATCTTTCCTTTCACCTTAGCTTTTGAAAACTACACTGTAATTTACAAAACAAAAGTTGAAAGGAAAGATATTGACCTGATAGACGAGGAAGAAGCACAGATTGGTAGTGATCGTTCTAGTGGAACCTCAAATAAAGCTGAGATTTATAACGAGGAGGCACGGAAGAAAACACAGAAGCATAAACCAAATAGGGTGGAGAGTGTCAATGCTGATGCAGAA
The DNA here is from genome assembly GCF_000004515.6 of Glycine max. Lineage (NCBI taxonomy): Eukaryota > Viridiplantae > Streptophyta > Magnoliopsida > Fabales > Fabaceae > Glycine > Glycine max. The sequence continues at coordinate 23,402,846 of NC_038243.2, forward strand.
GCCTTTGGTGATCACTCAGAAATTCTGATTGCTCTATGCATTGTGAAGCTGAAGCAGTAGAACATACGAACAAAAGAGATACAGGCCATCAAAATTTGGCATTGGACAATAAGACATGAGATTCAACTATGCTGAAGATGGGAGATTCAACTAAAGTTGTGATAAAACAAGACATGAAGGGAAGAGAGCATAAATATGGGTTTAACAACAATGAACGTGAGAAGCCAGAGAAGAAAAGGGTGGTGGATGATGAAACTGGCGACAAACATGAGCTGGATGAAGTCCTAAGGAGGCAAATTGAAACAAAAAACTGATGCCTCAATAAGAGAAAAATGTAGTTGTCACTTACTAGGTTTGGTGACCTCTGTCTCTGCAGAAAATTACATTAGCTGATGTTAATCAATTCTCCTTCATCATGATCATTTCGATTTGCATGAACGTCGTCAGCTTCTTCTTCTCCGACAACGTTACCAGTGATTTGAGTGGTCAAAGGACTAACATAGGTGTCCATGTATGAATCATCATCTTCTATATTAACACCAACTGTTTTGCCCTGCAGAACCACGCACCACCTTTCATCACAAGGGTCTTGCACGTAAAATACTTGTCTAGCTTGTTCTGCCATGATGAAAGGGTCATTGTGGTAACCAAGTTTCTTTAGATCTACCAGGGTAAATCCTATATCATCGGTGCGCACACCGGTGTTGCTGTCAACCCATTTACATTTGAAAACACATACTGTAAATTTCACATAATTAAGCTCCCAAATTTCATCAATGAACCCAAAGTAAGGGATGGAAGCTACACAGGGATTCGCGTCATTGACACTTGCAAAGTGTTGAGATTCAGCCCTTAGGGTGACCCCGCTGTTCTACATTGTACTTTTGTCATCTTGTGCTTTTGTGTAAAATGAATACCTGTTTATGTCGTATCCTTGCTAGGTTATAACATTTCTTTTAGGCCCATCTGCTAGTTTTCTTAATGTTTTTGAAGCATACTCATCTGCAAAGATTGTATCTTTAAACCAATCACAGAAAGTTTTGTTATGCTTTTTCAACGCCCAATTCTTTGACATTTTCGGATTATTCTGTTTGACTAAAGCTTCATGCTTAACTATGTATGGCAAAACTTCATTACTGTTGTTCAAGACATACAAGTGAGCTTGTAACAAATCTTCTACACTTGGAGTGATCACCTGCAGTCCTCTTGAACCCTTACCACCCACTCTGTCATCATGCCGACACTCAGGAAGCCCAACAGCTTTAGCCTTCTCTAAGTATTCTGAACAAAATTCAATGGCTTCTTCTGCAATGTACCTCTCAACAATAGATGCTTCCGGACGATATAGATTCTTTGTATACCCTTTTAAGATCTTCATGTATCGCTCAATCGGGTACATCCACCGTAGATAAACAGGACCACAATATTTGATTTCTCTGACCAGATGCACAATCAAGTGAATCATGATGTCAAAGAAAGCAGGGGGAAAATACATCTCCAACTGGCACAGTATAATTGCGGCCTCATTTTCCAACTCATCAAACATTACTGGATCAATCACTTTGCTACATATAGCATGGAAGAAAAAGCACAGGCGAGTTATCGTGAACCTGACTTTGTTTGGTAAGATGTCTCGTATAGCCACGGCTAACAATTGTTGCATAAGCACGTGACAATCATGAGACTTTAACCCTACAAGCTTAAGCTCCTTCAACTGCACAAGGCTCTTAATATTTGAAGAGTATCCTTGTGGAACCTTCACCCGACGAAGACACTGACAAAAAATTATCTTCTCCTTCTTGGACAAAGTATGGCATGCTGGGGGCAAGTAAATTTTCTTCCCATCAGACCTTGGATGCAACTGTGATCTTATACCCATATCAGCTAGATCTTGACGGGTATTCAAGCCATCCTTCGTCTTGCCTTGAATGTTAAGGAGCGTCCCAATCACACTGTCACAAACATTTTTCTCCACATGCATAACATCAATACAATGCCTAACGTCAAGATCACACCAGTACGGAAGATCAAAGAAAATGGACCTCTTCTTCCATATGCAACTCTGACTTTTATCCTTCTTTTGGGTCTTCCTAAATACAGTGTTCAGGTGTTGAACCTGCTAGTATACCTGCTCACCAGTGAACGGTATCGGTGCAATATCATGCTCTTGACTTCCATTAAAAGCTTTTCTCAGTCGTTTGTAAGGATGATTGGGTGTTAGAAAGCGGCGATGCCTACTGTAGACTGTTTTTCTCCCATGTTTCAGTTGTATGTAACTTGTATTTTCTTCACAGATGGGGCATGCATGATGACCCTTAACACTGTAACCGCTGAGATTTCCATATGCTGGAAAGTCACTAATGGTACAAAAAAGCATTGCACGCATTTCAAACGTCTCCTTGCGAAACACATCAAACACTACAACCCCCTCGTCCCACAACTTTCTCAGATTTTCAACCAACGGACTTAGATAAACGTCAATGTCATTTCCTGGCTGTCTTGGGCCCGATATCATCATAGACAACATCATGTATTTTCGCTTCATGCACAACCAAGGAGGCAAATTGTAAATTACTAGCAGAACTGGCCATGAACTGTGTTGAGTGCTTAAGGTGCCATATGGATTCCTTCCATCACTGGCTAGTCCAAGTCTAAGATTTCTTGGCTCATTCCCGAAATCCGGATACAAACCATCAATCTTCTTCCACTGGGAGCAATCAGCTGGATGACGGACCATTCCATCAGAAATCCTTCCATTTGCATGCCATGTAAGGTCTTTTGCGTCGTCCCCGTTAGCAAATAGACGCTTAAACCTTGGAATGATTGGAAGATACCACAAAACCTTCGCTGGCGGGCCCTTGTTGGAGTTTTCATCAGAATTGCTTTCCTCTTCATCCTTCACTTTGTACCGTGAAGTCCCACAGACAGGGCATTTGGACATTTCTTGGAATTCATGCTTGTAGAGCATGCAATCATTGGGGCAAGCATGAATCTTCTGATACTCCATACCCATCGGACACAATATCTTTTTTGCCTTATAGTAACTTTTAGGCAATGTGTTGTCCTCTGGAAGCAGATTGTGCACTACCTGAAGCAGTGAGGTGAAACTTTTGTCACTCCACCCATATAGGGTTAAGGAATTCTTGCAGCCTGCATACAAAGGCTTCTTAGAATCACTCTGCAATCCTTCATACACAGGGGCGTGTGCTTGCTGGAAAGACTCCTGTCCAAGGTCACGAATCATGTCCTCTAACCGATCTCCCATTTCTACATCAAACGGTTCAGATTGGGACCCACTCTGCATGTCTGTCACTTCACCATGCCATATCCACGTTGTGTAATTCTTCTTAATCCCATCACACAATAGATGGTCCCGTATGTCATCGAGTAATTGTCGTCTTCCATTCAAACAGTTGATGCAAGGACAATAATATTTTCCATCTTCATTCGGTCGACCTCTTTCTGAAGCAAATTGCAAGAACTGTTCGACGCCATCCTCATATTCTGGGCTCATGCGACTTTCATACATCCAACTTCGATCCATCTACGCAATTCCATGCATGAAAATCTCACTTTTTTTATTTATAGGTGTGGCCCTATCCCATTTAGGAAGACTATCTTTTATGTTAGCCTCAAACGTCATGGTTAGCATTATTTTGAACAATTTGACTAAATTTCGGCAGCATTTCGCATTGGTCTCCAAGTACACAACATGACATCGGTGAAACGAATTTCACGATAATCAAGTATGCACTCAGAGAACAACTTGAAATGCATTCAACCGAAATTTCATCAAAATAATCAAAATAATAATAACCTGACGGAATGAGTCTAACATAAAAATACAAGTCTCCCCAAACTGTCCAAACGGACAATTCAAGACTAAATACAATGACTAATGCAAACTATCCGCAAGAATCATTGCATTCAGTCTCAAACGGGAATCTACGGTTCACTCAGCATGAACAACAGTTATTTATATAGCAAATTACATTCAACACGTATAACAACATTCATGACATACAAGAACATTCATGACGTACAAGAACATACAAGGACATCAACAGTTGTGTGTGTGTGTGTGTGTTTTGTGTTTGTCTCTTTATGTGTGTGTGTGTGTGTGTGTCTGTCTATATGTGTGAGTGTGTTTGTGTATGTGTGTGTCTGTGACTCAGTGTGTGTGTCTGTGGCTCAGTGTGTTTGTGTGTTTGTCTGTCTCTTTATGTGTGTGTGTGTGTGTGTGTTTGTCTCTTTATCTATGTGTGTGTGGGTGTGTGTGTTTGTGGTTGTCTCTTTATCTGTGTGTGTGTGTGTGTGTGTGTTTGTCTCTTTATGTGTGTGTGTGTCTGTCCATGTGTGTGAGTGTGTGTGTGGCTGTGTATGTGTGTGTGTCTCAGTGTGCGTGTCTTCGTGTGTGTTTGTGTGTGTGTGTGTTTCTGTGTGTGTATGTGTGTTTCTGTGTGTGTGTGTGTTTCTATCAGTGTGTGTGTTTCTGTTAGTGTGTGTGTGTGTGTGTGTGTTTCTGTGTGTGTGTGTGTGTGTGTGTGTGTGTGTTTCTATCTTTTATGTGTGTGTATGTGTTTCTCTGTGTGTGTGTGTGTAGGTGTGTGGTTGTGTATGTGTGTGTGTGTGTTGAAGATGCACACAAAGCGATGCAGTGTTAAAAGGGTCCAGAAGTTAGAAGCTGAGCTTAATAAGCTTGAATCTGAAGCTGAACTATCGGGTCTGAAAATCAATTTTGCTAACAGTACATTCGGAGCTTTCGGGATTTCTGATCAATGGAAGCATGATGCAGCAAAGTACTTGAACTGCAGCTGCTTAACTCTTCTTTTTGTGTATCTTGGCATACCTATAGGGGCTATTAATGCAACAAAATGGTGAGCTGTGGACCAGAGTTTTGAATTCCAAATATGGTGGATGGAGGAACCTTAAAGAAACAGGAAATTCAGCAAAACAATGTGTTTGGTGGAGGGATGTAAAACAAGCTTTCAATCAATCTCAACAGGGACTGGTTATTCAAAATAACATGAGGTGGAAGGTGGGGGATGGAGAGAAAGTTAGATTCTGGACAGATAAGTGGATTAATCAAGAGGAGTCGCTAGCAGAAAGGTACCCCAGGCTGTTTATTATATCCTCACAGCAGAATCACACCATTAGGCAGATGGGAACTCAAAATGACATGGGCTGGGAATGGAATTTTTCATGGAGAAGACTGCTTTTTCACAATGAAATTGATACTGCCATCAGTTTCCTTAGGGAGGTACAAGGACAAAGCATACAGCAACAGCAAATTGACATTTGGGAGTGGATAGGAGATTCATCAGGGATTTACACAACTCGCAGCGCCTACAATCTGATATGGGAGGAAATTGCTGGTGGCCAGAAGGAGGATTGGAGTATGGAACTATGGAAGACAAAGATACCAAGTGTCATACCCTAATTTCGTCCGAGGATTATTATTGGATGACATGCAACCTTTGGTTAGCCGCTTTGAGATACTTGGCGTCCTTTGTTGCACAATAAATGAAGTCCCGATACGTCTCAGAAATCAAAAGGAAGAAGGCTTGCGCAATCCGTGAAATTCCGTAATGTGGCGGAAGTCGAAAAGAGGTGTTTTTGCGCAATCCGTGAGTTTCCGTAACTTCTTCGAAAGCTAAAAAAGAGTAAATACATAATCCGTAAGGATTCGTAACCTTACGGAAGGAAAATAAGTATCGTTACGAAATTCGTAAAGTTTCGTAACGTTACGGAAAAAGAATTACAAAAAAAATAGAAGGGGGTGCATTTAGTAAAAAGGGGGGTGCAAATAGCAACCAGGCCCACTTGGGCCCTCCAGAAGATTCCTCCAGAAGGCTGTTGCTTCTGGAGGAAGCAACCATGCTCGCCTGGGCGAGCTGAGTTTGCCTGGGCGAGCTGGGCGGCAAGCTTCTCCCCTATTTTGCTATAAATAGGGGGAGAAGTGAAGAAGAAAAGGGTTCATCCTCTTAGGCACTTCTCTCTCTCTCGAAATTGCTGAGGAAAATTATTTCTGTGAAGAAAATCCAAGCCGAGGCGCTTCCGTAGCGTTTCCGTGAGTAGTTACGCAAAGATTCTCGACCGTTCTTCAAGATTCATCGTTCGTTCTTCATTTTCTTCAGTCTTCAACGGGTAAGTACCTCAAACCAAGCTTTTCAATTCATTCTATGTACCCGTGGTGGTCCACATTTTGTTTCATGTATTTTTTTCTCGTTTTCATTTACTTTTTATACCCCCTTTTGACGTGCTTAAGCCATTTATTTAAGTCATTTCTCGCTTAATCTAAAAATAAAATAAATTTCCACCGATCATTTGAATTGTATCATCCATTAATTTTGGTTAAAATGAATTCCGACCGTTCGGTCGTGCCGTAACCACGTTGAAAATCAAAAAAGAGGTAAAATAATAATATAATAATTAAAAAAATACCTTTTAGTAAAATAAAAGCGAAAGATCAATCGGACGTTTTCTCTTTGGGATTTCTCATTCTTAATTGAATTGACTAATAACTAAAGTGAAACTAAGGCTAAAATCAACTCGCCTAGTCAAGCTCGTCCACAAAAAATAGGTTTTTGAAAGTTTATCATTTCAGTTTCTTACCAAGTAAAATGGGTCATTCTTAAGGTCCAACGCCTTAAAATGATCACCTTTCGAGTAAAAAGAGTCACTTAATTCACGCATAGGAAAGAACTACGTAGGTCTGATTTCCTCTCCAAAGGAGGGTACGTAGGAGCAAAAGCCCCGCTTTGGTCGACCTCAAAAAAATAAAAAAGAAATAAAAGTTAAGGTAACACAATTTCCACAAATCTAAAGAATAGGCTGTTGTCCTTTGAGACAAACGTGAGAGGTGCTAATACCTTCCTCAAGCGTAAATACAACTCCCGAACTTAGAATTTTTATTTTGACCGGTTTCCTTCGGTTTTTCCGACGTTTTCCACAAATAAACGTTGGTGGCGACTCTGCGCATCTTTCCTCCTTTGGAAAGCGCACCCGTGAGCCTCGCCCTCGCTCGCCCGCGAAGGGCACGTTGCGACACCAAGCAAAATTGCGATATTCGCTTGGAGATTATGCAGGGGCAGACTACCCACAAAGGAGAATCTGCGAAAAAAGGAACATACAGATCAACAATATGCTTTGCCCTTTCTGCAGTGGAGCTATGGAAGATGAATCTCACCTATTTATTCATTGCATCAAAATCCAACCAATTTGGTAGGAATCGATGTCATGGATGAATATCAAAGGCGTTTTCCCCTTCAGCCCGAAACAGCACTTCATGCAGCACATTTCTATCCACATCGAAGGATTAAGGGCTAAGCGATGGAGGTATTGGTGGTTGGCAATAACATGGTCTATATGGAAGCTCAGAAATAGAATTTTGTATGCAAATGCAGAATTTGATACTAATCGGCTTTTTGAAGATGCTATCTTTATAATTTGGACTTGGCTTAGACAATTTGAGAAGGACTTCACAGTCCACTATAATCAGTGGTCAAGTAATATTAGACAAGGCTTTTTGTTTTTGTAGAGGGAGTGCATATAGTTTCAGAAATACTTGTACACTACACAAGTAGACCTATTAGACTACTTATGTACTACATATAATAGTCCATACCTTTGTAATTAGTACCTCTGGTACTTTATTTCAATATAATATATTTATCTTTGCTGATAAAAAAAAACATTTGCTTACCGATTGATCAAAGATAGAATCCCAACTAAAGGGAATTTATGGAGAAGACAGCTGGAGAAAGGCTTTGCCCAGCCCTACAACTATTGGTCTAGTAATATATCAACAACATTTTTTGATTAGGGTAGCAGTGCAGGGTTATTGTATTCTATTTAGATTGGCACCTGATTCGTAGGACCTATGGTTCTGCTAGTCTGCTGGTTTCTAACTTGTATATTTAGTACCTTTGGTACTCACAGTTATTAATACAAATTATAATTTTGCTGATAAAAAAAAACATAATAGAAGACAGAGAGAACGGAAATGGCAGTCACAACATATATATACAGAAGGCATGAACATATCAGTCCAATGAAAGAAAGGTCATGTAGACAGGCATAGCATAAGTTACAAATATACCAGTAATGCATACAACAACAATTTCAAATTAGTTTTCGAATCAAACATATAAATACCTGAGTTCGAGGCTTCAAAGATATAATCAAAGCGCTTCCACAGCAACGCCAATTAGCAGTAGTAAATGATAACCCTAAAAAAACCATATAAAAATTAGCCACAGTGTATTTAAAGCCTTTTATCAACAATATGAGGGCTGCAATCTCTAAATGAGTACAGGCCTATATCCCTAATTGGATGCATGTATAAAATAATAGCCAAGCTCCTCGGAAACAGGCTGAGGGCAGTGATACCTGCAGTGATAGATGAAAGACAGTCAGCCTTCATCAAGAGTAGACACATTCTCCATGGTATTATGATTCTCAATGAAGTGGTGGATGAAGCTTTTCAGAGAAAAAAGCCTGCTATGATCTTTAAAGTGGACTTTGAAAAAGCTTATGACTCAGTTTCTTGGTCTTTCTTGGACTATATGTTGAAGAGATTGGGTTTTTGCCTTAAATGGAGAAATTGGATTTCAGTTTGCCTTAAATCAGCCACCATCTCAGTTTTAATTAATGGAAGCCCCACAAAGGAGTTTGTCCCTTCAAGAGGCTTGCGGCAAGGGGATCCTCTTGCCCCGTTGTTGTTTAACATAGTGGCTGAGGGACTTACTGGTATGATGAGAGAGGCCCTTAACAGAGATTTATATAGAAGCTTCTTGGTTGGGAAGCAAAACCTCCCTATAAACATCTTGCAATATGCAGATGACACAGTTTTTGTTGGTGAAGCTTTGTGGGAGAATGTTATAGTCTTGAAATCTTTGTTGAGAGGGTTTGAAATGGCCTCGGGTCTGAAGATTAATTTTGCCAAGAGCCAATTTGGGGTGGTGGGGGTTCGGCCTAATTGGATTCAGGAAGCAGCCCTATTCCTAAATTGTAGACAGATGGAAATGCCTCTTAATTATTTGGGCATGCCTATTGGAATTAAATCTTCCAGCAGGGTTGTTTGGGAGCCTCTGATTTCTAAATTTGAAGCCAAACTCTCCAAGTGGAACCAGAAGAATCTATCTATGGGTGCTAAGGTCACACTCATAAAGTCTGTTCTCAATGCTCTGCCCATTTACCTTCTATCCTTTTTCAAGATCCCTCAAAGGATAGTTGATTGGTTGGTGTCTCTTCAGAGGAACTTCATGTGGGGGAGAAATCAGCACCAAAAGAGAGTTTCTTGGGTAAAATGGGATGTCATCTGCCTTCCAAAGAGTGAGGGGGGTTTGGGGATCAAAGATCTAGCCAAATTCAATGCTGCCTTGAGGGGGAAATAGATCTGGAACCTAGCTGTCAACCAGAATCAACTTTGGGCTAGAGTTCTTCATTCCAAATATGGTGGTTGGTCAGACTTGAAGACTGGTAGGGACAAAGGGTGGCACTGTTATTGGTGGAAGGACCTTAGAAGGCTTTACCATCAGCCTGACTTCAAACCTATTCGGCAGAATATGAGATGGAAGGTTGGATGTGGGGATCAAATCAGATTTTGGCAAGATACTTGGCTGAGTGAGGACTGCAATCTTCAGCAGAAATTTAATCCTCTCTTCACCATTAGTAGACAACAGAACTTCCCTATTTCTCATATGGGAAAGTTTTCTAATAACTTGTGGAGCTGGGACTTCAAGTGGAGAAGGAGACTTTTCGACCATGAATATGAGATGGCAGTTGCATTCATGGAAGAAATCTCTGATATTTCTATCCAGCATCAGGTTCAGGATAAGCTAATTTGGAAAGCTGATGTTAGTGGTGTCTATTCTACTAAATCAGCCTACAGCTTGTTGATGCCTCCTAGCAATCCTCTTCCTAGCAGGAGGAATTTCCAGATCCTGTGGCATTTGAAAATTCCCCCAAGAGCTGCGGTTTTTTCTTGGAGATTGTTTTGGGATAGACTTCCAACTAGGGGCAACTTGTCCAGAAGAAATATCCCTATTCAGGATACTATGTGCCCTCTTTGTGGAAGTCAGCAGGAGGAGGCTGGGCACCTTTTCTTTCACTGCAGTATGACTAGGGGGCTTTGGTGGGAATCTATGGTTTGGATTCAGGCTATAGGACCTTTCTCAGCTGATCCTGTCAACCATTTCATCCAATTCTGTGATGGTTTTGGTGTAGGAAGAAATTCTAGTAGACTTCTTAGTAGGAGGGCCGGGTGGTGGATTGCATTATCTATCACAATCTAGCAGCATAGGAATTCTTTGATGTTTCATGATACTCCTTTCCAACCTCAGAAGGTGATGGATGATGCTTTAATCCTAGCCTGGTCGTGGTTAAAATATGGAGAGAAAGGTTTCAATACAACATTTAACCATTGGTCTGCTAATCTTATGATGGCCTTTGGTTAAATTCTGTTTAGTTGTATTGGGGTCCTGTGTTGGGTTTGTTGGGTGCTTTTACTTTTTGGAAGGTCACACTCTTGTGCTTTGTATCAACCTTCAGTACCTCTGGTACTGTTTCAGTTTAATATTAATATATATATTTTTGCCTTCCAAAAAAAAATATGAGGGTTGTCCAGTATTCAAATAGAGAAGAACCATAATAATGATAATGGGTTTAGCTTTTTCCGTGAGTAATGGAGAAGGAAACTTGTCTACAATAGTACTAGTAGTTGTTTCATTTTCACACTGCAAAATTCATAAATGATAAGGGGATCCACAAAATTCAGAAGAAGCTCAATGAAGTGGAGGATTTAGCATCTAATAGAAGCCTATCTGATGATGAGATAAAGGCTAAGAGAGAATTACAACAAGAATTGTGGGAGGCCTCAATAGCTTATGAATCTTTATTAAGGCAGAAATCTAGAGCTAAATGGCTAAAAGAAGGGGACAGCAACTCAACGTATTTCCATAAAGTCATCAATTTCAGAAGACATTATAATGGTCTTCAAGGAATTCTTATTCAGTGTGAATGGATTCAGAACCCCAATGATGTTAAGACGGAGGCTGTGAATTTTTCCCTCAACAGATTTACTGAGCAGTAGGTCCCAAATGGAGACACTGGATTTCTACCTGTCTTGACTCAACAAGCATTTCTAAAAGATGTCCAGGTTTAATTCTTTGATTTGACGCTAGTCAACAAATTGTTTCTGACAAGTCATCAAGCTAACAAGCTTGTAAGGATTCTACCGAAATCATTGTGATTGAAAGGAAAAGATAATAGAAAGTAAATATGATGCTAGGACAACAAATGGTTGTCATTTTGAGATGATTAATACACTGGCTTAGTACTTCAATTTATTCTTTAGAACCAATAAGGAGACTGTGTATTTTAAAGTAAAAATACAGAGGACTTCCATATTTTGGAAACATGAATGTTGAAACACCGTGGACATAGCATGGTCATGATGAATGGCATTGCTTTTTGTAACATGTTGAAATTATAGGTACTGGGTGGAAAACTGAAAAGAGACAATATACTTTATTTTACCAATAGGACTCTATATAATTGTTATATTGCGATAATAAATCACTAATGTTATCTTCCTATTTATACTAATATTCTAGATCAATTACTAGTGTGATACTATGAATTAATGCACACTGAAGCCCAATATCACTCCTAACATAACACTACTATCTTGGATGCCAAATTATTTTGGAAACTGGAAATGAACAATAAACTGGATGACAATTTTTCTTTCAAAGGGCTTGCATGCTCAAGGATCATGATCAAGCTAGATCCTGGATTTGAACATTCATAGTTCATCCTAATCTCCTTTAAATTTTGATCTGATGTACTAAGCCTTTACTGTTACTATTGTCTATGTATTTAAACTTTTAGAAATTTTGGGGTTTGTCATTATCTACGGTCATTAAATGTTTGCGAATAAAATGGTAAATTAGACCTGATAAATTCCAACTGGTAACTGAATCTACACAAAAAGTTATTATGCCTTGAAAAATTCTCAGATTGATGTATGCAATATTTTGCTTTCCTCTAGGACTTGGTTCAAAGTGACAGGGATGATCCTAGCCTACCACTAGTTACTGCACCTTAAAGAAAATTCCCTGGGTAAAATGGGAAGCTATTTGCTTACCTAAAGAGGAAGGTGGTTTGGGGATTAAAGAAATATCTAAATTTAATGAAGCTTTGCTGGGTAAATAGAGGCAGCACCAGAGGTGCTTTGTATTATCTTTTCATTCAATACCACTTGTACTATTTTTGTTTATCTCAATAATATATTATACATTATGCCTTCCAAAAAAAAGTACAAAAAAAAAAATAAAAAAGTAAATACAGTAGGGAGGCAGAGATATAAAGGTTGCCAACCTGACTGCCTGATCTGTGTGTATCCCAACAAGTAGAAAATCTCCAAGATCCCTAGCAAGCCTCAAGATCTATATAACATAAAGGTCAGTTAATACAATATAAAGCCACACATCCATTTAAACAATCTAAATGGTAGTAGCAGCATAGAAGTAAATTATTGCAAGAGCCTAGTATAATTTATCATGTCTCACCCTCCCAGAATGACCCTCATCTAATAACCCAACATTTATTTTCTATAGCCAGATATAACAGGTAAATGGCAATAGATTATTGAATAAAAACAACATAAGCAGAAATCAAGATGCAAATGGATCAAAGAGGGGGACAGCAACACATCCTATTTTCATAGAGTTATTAATTTGAGGATGAGGAGAAATGCTTTGAGGGGGTTGCAGATTCGTGACACCTGGGTGGAAAATCCTAACATTATAAAGGCTGAAACCCTTCATCATTTTCAGATAAGTAGTTCACTTCAGGATATGTTATTGTAAAACAGTTACAAGCATAATAACTAAATGCAATACAAGAATATGAGAACTGACGAACCCAGTTACTTTGAATAGGTAACTGTTTTTAATATCAACAGTTACCTATTTTTATAGTCCAAAACAGTTATCAACAGTTACCTATTTTAATCCCACATCATAACATAACTAAATGCAATAGCCTATTTTAATATCAACAGTTAACTATTTAAAATAGTTACAAGCATAATTTGCAATAACAGGATATGAGAACTTTTAGAAACTGCCAATACGAGGCAAGTGAATAGTTTATAAACAGTCTGGAAGCATTCAACAATTAAGCGAATAAAATAGAAAACAGAGCAAGCAACCCAGTTCCTTAAATCCACTTGGGTAAAAACATTATCTATACTTAAGCATTACTTGCTCAAGAAACAAAAAATATGTTAAAACAACAATAGTGAAGCCCACTCTGTTGGACAGTAAAATGTTAAAGCAATTGCAGGCAATTTCAACAACCCTGTGGATCCATCTACAGAAATCATGGTTGATTCTCTGTTATAGTGCAAATAGAATAACACCTTACTAAAAATCATGCAACATTACTTATTACTACCCAGAAAAAATAAAATAGGTCAAATGAAGTATATAAGTTAGTGTTACCTTGATGAAGAGAACCCAGCAACACACGCACATTAGCGGAGCCTGTACAATCGCAAACAAAATGTTATCCGATGCACTCCTAATTCGGGTCAAACCACTCACAACGAAACTTAGCATACACGAATTTGACCTTTGAGCACCGACGATTGTTTCAGCACCCTAGTAGCAACTCTATATCTAGGGTTTTCTTTGACCCAGGACAATGTGGGTTCTGTGGGGTTCGAGCGACGACAATATGGGTTTTCCGGCAGCGTAGGGGGTTCTGTGGGTTCCAGCGACGACAATGTGGGTTTTTCGGCAGTGTAGGGGGTTCTGTGGGTTCGACCAATGACAGTGTGGGTGTCGACGGAGCGGTTTCCGGCAGATTTCGGGCGGGAGGAGAAAGAGAACAACAATTTCAGGCAGGAGGATGACAAATAGAAGAGGTAGGGCAAGGTTTTCGAACGCGCGCGGCTTCTGAAATTTCTATTTTTTTAAACTTATAAACACAATAACATCGGTTTTTTATGGATAACCGATGTTAACTAAATATACTTAACATCGGTTTTGTAAAAACCGATGCTAACATCAAATACATTACATTGGTTTTTTAACAAACCAATGTTAAAATCAACTCCTTAACATCGGCTCCCTCAAAACCAATGTTAACTCTATGAAGTTAACATCGGTTTTGCCCAAACCGATGTTACCATATTCATCTTAACATCATGTTAACATCGGTTTTTTAAATAACCGATGTTAACATGAAGTAGTTAACATCGGTTTTGCTAAAACTGATGTTAAGTAACTCCATTTAATTACAAAAATGCCACCGCGCTTTCGTTAACATCGGTTTTAGCTATAACCGATGTTAATTGGGCGATGTAGAAAGCTTTTTTTTTAGTAGTGATAATTATGTATTTTTTAATACTTGTTTACTTATCGATATAATCTTTATAATTAAATGTCATATTTAAGAAAATCAACATTTTATGCATATTTTAAAAAAAACAAATAATAGAAATTTATTTATAAAATACGAGTGTTACACTTTTTTATATATGCCTTTTGCCTTTGTCACTAACTTGAGGTTGAAATCTCTTTGTAGGTACCCACTATCGTACTAGGAGGATACAAAGGAGGAGCAACAACACAGGAGTTGTTTCTCAAGTTTTTAGTCTAGCTAGGACTTTAATGTAGTAATTTGCCTTTCGTTATTACAAAATTAGTAGTAGATAAATTCATAAGCAATTCAAAGATGTACTTGAAGCTCTCTTTGGAAAACAGTTCATCCTCATCTTAAATACGATTCATAAATTGGTGCATTTTGATAGTTAAAAGTTTGAATTTATGGAGATATCTCACCAGATGTTTTTGTAAGACATGATTATCTTTTTCTTAAGCATTTTATTTTTCTGTTTGCATATGCTAATAGGCACTTTGGCCAATACTGTCTTTGGATTAGATTTATGGTGTAAAATAATTAATTATTTTTTATGGTAAAGGAAAAGCAGCAAATAGTTGTTTATACTTTTGCATGATATTAGCATAATTTTGAGAAATAAAGTTAACTTTTTTATGTTATTCAAATACATTATAAGACGTCTACTGAAAGGTTTTTCCAAACTGAAGCACTTTCGTTGATTACTAAAGTTTGACCTTAAATTTGGGGATAGAACAATTTTCTATAAAAAGAAGTGTTAGCTCTTAAATCGTGCACAACTTTTACTTTTCTCGGGGGGGAAAAATTGTTCGGTGATGCTAGGTGCACCCATCATTATTGCTGGTGCAACCAACACTTAAAGGTAAAAGACAAAAATACCCCTGCCCTTTTATAAAAAAGTTTTGTGCACCCAGCCTCCATTTTTCACGCTGCGACTGCGATTCTTCTTCTTCAGCAGCACTTTCTCCTTCTTGAGCCCCTACGCCCTTCTTCTTCAACCTGTTCGTTGTGTGCTCCCCATGGGGTCTTCTTCTTCTTCAGCCACATTGATTATGCGTGCCCTGTCAGCATTGTCGAGGTAAGCCCTCTTCTCCCTCCCGCTGGTGTCATTTGCATTTATGGTTCCATTGTTACTGGTGTAGTGTATTGGGTATGGATTTATTTGATCCACATAGGCATTTAGTTGATCCACAGTAGAGATAGGTTAGGATTTAGATGATCAGCATAGGTTTTTGATGATCCGCATAGGTTACGTATGAAAGAAGCTGCATACGGATCAAGTTTATCCGTATGTTTCTTATAGATCAAGTTGATATGTATGCTTCTTACGGATCAAGTTAATCCGCAAGAAGCATACGGATCAACATGATCCGTATTTCCCTATTTTAATTTTAAAAAATGTCAAATATGTTTAAATTTATGGAAAATGTTTTTTATTAGGGTCTAGGGTTAGTTTTGAGGGTTTTAGGCTGATGTAGAATACGAATGAATAATGAAATAAGTTTTGAATTATGTTGTAATTGTTTGATGATGTTGAATTTGCTTTGAAATTTGATTATGCTATAAATTTTTGTTTGTATTGTACTATTTGAATTGTTTGAACATGTTCATATTTGTTTGATATTTGGTTAGTTTGAATTACTTTTGACTTCAGTGGAAAACCTTAAGCCAAATGATTTGAGATGAACCCAGCCTTAGTTGATTTTAGGTGATAGGAGGAACTCAATAGCGCATTAGTTGATTTTATGTAGTCCTCCGGAATCCAATTTCTAATAATCATTTGAGATGAACCCAGCCTTTTCATGCTTTTATATGGAGAGTAGAACAAGGTTACTTGCATCAATTATTGGCCAGTGCCTCCTGAAATAATGTCTTAACAATTTGTACTTCCAAAAGGTACACAGTTGCAGATTTTAAACACACCAACACCAATAATAACATAATGCAAGCACTGGTGAAGTAATGTAAATTTTTGAAAATGCTAGCATAATGTCTTCATAGGGACTTCAATTCCAATAAGTATAAATGTTAAGCATTCAATCAGTTTGAAAATGATTTACATAATCATATCCCCTAGTAAATTTTTCAAAATGCTAACATAATGTTTTCAATTTTATTCTTGTAACTCTCCTCTTCCTTATGCCTGGAATCAACAACAGTTAACCCTGCAATAAAAGAAACCCTTTTGGCCTCAAGAACCACAAAATGTTTTTGGTCTGAAACAGCGCCACTTTCCTCTGAAGCCTTGTTGGAGTTGTTAACATAAGCATCAACTGAGAATGGTACTCCATTCTCAGTGACTTTAGGTTCTTCGACTTGATCACTGGTGGCAAGCTTGCAGGCATTAGAATCAGGTAACATTTTTCTTTCTCCATTGGTATCTCCATTAGACCCTATTGCCATATCACATGTATACACCATGCCAGACTTGTAATCATGTGATCAAGTCTTTCATGAGTCTTTCTCCATTGGTTCTTTCTCCATTCTTTCAATGAGTCTTTCATGCATTGATCTAGCTTGTAATCATGTGAATTCTCCATTGTTGATCCACTTTTGCTCAATATACTTTCTCCATAAAGTACCTTGTAATTTTCCTCATGGTCAAACTTAAGTGGATTATCCACAATGGAAGAGTCAAGAAGTGAGGTTAGGGAATCCTCGGTGGTACAATTTACCTTGGTCAATGAATTGTCATTGGTGTTGTCAATACTTGGTGGTGTTCCACAAGTATCTATGACACTGCTCCCAAACTCATTTCCATCCTTACCATCTGACTTGTCAGCACACAGTTTTTCATGGGATTCTATCTCTTTTTCTAAACCATCATCCTTAATTAGCTCAGAATGAGAATTAGTATCTGGAAAATTAACTTCTAGGAGTGATTTTGTGCCTTGAAATGATTTTTCAGAGATAAATGTATCTGACTCCTCATTATCAGAATGTCCACTTAATGACTCTTGAATCTCTATATTATTTGACACATTCACATAATTCACTATTAAAACCGTTGTTTCCTCTTCATCTGATAGAATTCAAAACAAGACAATGAATAAGTCTTAAATTTCCATTGTGTTGACAATCTGATAATTTAGAATCTTAATTTTTAAAATAAAAATCAAATAACGTTTCAACAAGTGGATCTAATTTGGCATTAATCAATTAACTGTGGATAAGGCTACCAAAATATTAATAGAATTGTCCTAACCTTCTTGGATTGAAGCCTCATTATTAAAGTGATGATTATATGTTACTAAAAGGTGTTCTCTAAAACATGTCTCTCCTTGCTTCACATATTCTTTAGTGCCTTCCAATGAAGAACTAATCCATCATTTGGAGATTTGTTCTCCTTCGCCTTCAGAAACTAGACTTAGCAATGAAAGGAGTGCAATGCCTTTGACATTGTGATGAATTTGCTAAACATATGCAATTTGTATATGTTTAGGATGGCAACATCCTAACAAAATGGTATATGGTATCTGTCCAAGCGTTGATGAGTATGACAAGTTAATATAGTTTGTCTGCTTGGAGGGTTTGAATTGGGAAATGGTAGAAAAGCTACAGGAGGAAATGAAAGGGAGTGGTTTGCATCTCAAGGGCATAGCGAGGGGTTTGATTAGAGTTGTCAAGGACATGAAGAAGGAGGTTGTGGAGGTTGAGAGTATTACTGCAGTGGCGTAAACAATGTTTGCTTCAGAGGAACCAATGTTTACACCACTGCGACAATGCTCTAAAGCCTCAACAACCTCCTTGTCCATCTCTTTAACAGCTCTAATCAAACCCCTCATCATGCACTTTAGACGCAAACCACTCCCTTTCATTTCCTCATGTAGCTTTTCTGCCATTTCCCAATCCAAAGCCTTCAAGCAGAGAGACTGTATTAACTTGTCATACTCATCAACGCTTGGACGACACCATAATCTTGCACCAAGAGACAACTTGCAATATCCATGAATCAGAGCGTGAAACATCAGATGCCCCAATTTAACATGCTTCTTTTTTGCTTCTACGAAGATCTTGTGAGCCTCTTCCATATCCTCACCATTTGAATAAGCGTACACATGTGGTCTACTAGCAAGAACAGTGTAAGTGTACACATGTGGTCTGCAGCCCGTACTTTCCCTTAAACTCGTCATCTCCACAGGTTTCCCCATTTCCCCAACCTTTGAATACGTGTAACAACAAAATTGTAAAGTAATAAGTGTCTGCATCAGGCAGACAATGAAAAGCCTCAAATTTATCAAACACCTCTAATGCATCCTTCCCTTTGCGCAACTAGGAGAAGGAAATAATGAACTGATTTAGAATCCTAACATTGAGTAGTCCACTCTCCTTCTTCTCTCCAATGTCGTTAACTAACTCCCACAACAAGTACACACTATAGAGTTTATGAGCACCTAAAAATCAAATTACTTTTTGAAGGGTATAAGTTGTTGAATTTTGTTTTGTTTGAACAAGTTAATATTCTGATGAATTTGTGTGGTTTAGTGATGGAATTTTTGGTAGACATTTGCAGATCATGGTTAGAACTAGAGGCTCAGGTCGTGCCTTAGGTAAGGTTATTGGCAGAGCTCTGGGGATAGAGGATCGTCATGATTCAGATGATGCTCCCCAGCGGTGAAGGCCTACCGCATCGGCACGTAGGCAATGGGCAGCTACCGTTGTTGCTGAGGATGAGCCTGTGGTAGCTGCAGACGTACATGCCCCTGTTGCCGAGGATGACCCTGTGGTAGCTACAGACGTACATGCATCTGGAGCATCGACTCGTTTGGGAGTTTGATTTGATTTCATGCTTTTCTGGTAAGCTACGATGGGGGCCCGTTGCTGTTAGACACCAACCAGAGAAGGTCATGTGCCAGCTCGGATACGTCTGGAGTATTCCTATAGAGGCTGTCGATTCATGTGTGTCATTTGAAGAAATAAATGACAAGTGGATGCACTACTTAGACCATCTTGCACCAGCAGGTGAGATATGTCTTGTGTAAGGTTAGTGTGCGCCAGTTCACATGATGCCTCATTTGTGGAGCCACATATCCCTCAGGTCCCAGAGCCACCAACAGCAGCACTGACACATGCCCGTTCTCATGTGGACCAGCCTAGACATGTAGTGGTAAGTGTTACTATTTGCTTAGTTGTATCAAATGTCATTTACGTTAATTAGTTTAGTACTAATTTGTCTAATTTGTTTGTTTTCTATTTAATAGGATGTGTCATACCCTAATTTTTTTAAGGGACAATTATTTGTCGACATGCGGATTTTTGTTGGTCACTTTGAGCTGCTTAAAGCCAATTGTCATGCGATCCATAAGATTTCACGATGTTTCGGAAGGAAACAAGTAAAAAAAACTCAAAATGGGGGTGAACTAATCAATTTAGGGGGTGTTCTTCAGCCCTAGACCCATCAGGAAGCTTCTACATGAAGCAACTAGCTCGCCTGGACGAGCATGTTACTTCAAGCTTATGCCACCAGCTCGCCTGGGCGAGCTGGGCGGCAAGCTCCTCCCCTATTTTGGCTATAAAAAAGTGTGGGAGGCTGAGGAGAAGGGTTCGTCACCCTTGGCAAGCATATTTCACTTAAAATTAGTGAAAAGAAGGAGAAAGAAGAAGAAAATCAAGGCCGAGGTGCTTTCGTAACATTTCCATGATCAATTCTGTGAATGTTCATCACCGTTCTTCATCATTCTTCGTTCTTCATTCGGTTAGTGCTTACTTTAAGGATTTGAATTTGATTTATGGACCCTTAGGGGTCCCCTTTATTCTTTGTGCATCTTCATCTCCTTCTTCGATCATTGGTGATCTTTTCCTTTGTATAAAGTGAGTTTCAACCGATCGTTCGTGCCATAAACTCACTTAACCACTTTTTAAATCAGTTTCGACCGATCGTTTGTGTCATAAACTCTTTTCATCAATGTAAAATAAGTTTTAATCGGTCATTAACTCTGCAAGTTATCTTAAAAAGGGATTGAAGATTAATGAGCCAAAACCAAATAAAACCAACTTATAAACTTCATTTCATCAAAAAAATCAAGAGATCGTTCAAAGGTCCAACGCCTTAATGATTCCCTCCTTTCAAAAATCAAGAGACCATTTCAAGGTCCAACGCCTTAATGATTCTCTCCTCTCAAAAATCAAGAGGTCGTTTCAAGGTCCAACGCCTTAAGGATTCTCCGCCTTTCAAACTTAAGAAGATCGTTTCAAGGTCCAACGCCTTAACAACTCTTTCTCCTCTTTTCAAAAATCAAAAGATCGTTTCAAAGGTCCAACGGCTTAAACGAATTTTGTTCACAATTAAAATCAATCTTTCAAAAAACAAAAAAAAAAAACAAATTAAACAACATTCAATTCTCAAAGAACTACGTAGGTCTGATTTCCTCATCGCACCCGAGGATATGTAGGAGCGAGGGAAACACCCTTATCGACCCCAAAAAAGTAAAAAACATAAAAAGGGAAAAAGATAAATAAAGATAAAAGGGAAAATAAATAATGTTGAAGTCATGATTTGCACACTCGATTAGAGGCTGTCGTCCTATGCGACGGGTGCGTGGGGTGCTAATACCTTCCCCGTGCATAAACAACTCCCAAACTCTCATTTTCAAAATACGCAGACCTTTGACCCTTTCCATTTTAGTTTTTCCGACGTTTTCCTCGAATAAATGTTGGTGGCGACTCCGCATGTTTTTCCTTCCTTGGAAGATGCACCATCAAGTCCCGCGTCACGCCCCCACCGAAGGGCTGGTTGCGACAGTTGGAGACTGTTCACTTTCCCATATGGTTTCTTTTTCTCCAATATTTAACAAATATATTCAAGGGGAATGAAATGCCGGAAAGCACACCGGGTCGTCAAGTATTTAAAATTAAAGCGGAGTGATCCGAGTATCGAACTCAAGGAACTTGCTTATTAAGTAGAGTTTTATTCAGAAGTAAGGCAGTGTTGGAACAAACATTGATAATTGATGGTTAAAAACAGAAATAAACTAATTCTATGGTAAAAATAGTAAATGCAAGTAAAAGTTGACAGCAATAGGTAAAAAGCGTTGGGTCTTTCTAACAAATAAGTAGATGCATATGAGGATATTTCTCTAATTAATCATGTTCTTGTGTTCTATGTTGTAGCCTAAAGTACTAAACCTCAATCCCTCGTAAGTTTAGACTAGTTTAACCTAAGCTTCATCCGCAGATCCCTCTTGAAAGACTAGGCTTAACTTAAACAGCATTATCGTCACAGCATATTAAGGAAACCAAAACCCCACAATCCATCCCTGGTAATGTAGTTATTTAGTCCTGCTTCTATCAAGTTCTAAGGCAACAATACATTTCCCAATGCTAAAGTCACCTAACAGTACACACAAGTGGGTGATCAGGCCAAGAGCATGCAGTAATTAAGCATTGAAAGAAGCATTGAAAACACAAAACACAATTAATTAGATATTAAAGATAATTACATCAACTATTCCTTAGAAATCCCCAAATAGGGTGTTTAGTCAGCCATACACAGAAACCCTAACACAAATGAGATAGATAGTAAAGAATAATTGTTGCGTACACAAGAAGGGGGATCCCTCCTCCTTTTCTTGGCACCTCACAATCACTCTAACACTCACTAATCTCCCGAAAAATGTAGAACCCTAGGCTTAGCTGCACAACTGCTCCTCGTTGGTGCCTCTAGAGAATTATTCTTAAAGTCTGTGCAAAAATATGCAGCTCTGGTCTCTCAAAATCATACCCTAATTCTGACAATTCAGGCTTAAATAGGCTCTGAAATCGTGATGTCGCACTTTGCGCGAGTAAGTGTATTTGGGCTTGGCAATAGTCGTGCACTGAGCCTGGCAAGAGACAAACGTCTCGCTTAGTGAGCTGATCTCGCGCTTAGCACACGGCCTTGATTCTTGTGCTCTTCCAGATTCCCTTGTCACGCTAAGCACGATGAAGTTGCGCTTAGTGGTGGATGCGCGCTGAGCCCATAGGGTCCACTTAGCGTGACTACTCCTTTTAGCACTCTAAGATTTTAGCCTTTTTTGACCTGAAATTGTGCAAATTTTATCATTAAATCACATGGGAGATACTCTAAAGACAACTATAAATTGGGGAACTATACAAGTTTTAGAAAATGTTTTCTATACGAAAGTTAGTCGTATAAGACGACTAACAGCGACTCCATTGGGGACTGTAAGATAGTTAGGCCATTCAGTCAGTGTGCAATGTTTTTATCATGACATCTTCTTTATTTATGTTCTCTCTTCCCTTTTATCTTCGGTTTTTGTCCATGTTTGTACATAACCTTTGCTATGTTGTTGCATTTGGTGTGTGTTTGTCTATCAATTACATTCATAGTTAGAAATATTTTTTCCACGCACACATGACACCTACACCTCGCACACACATTGAGATATTAGGCCCTATACCCGGGTCTATGTGAGCCATAAGGAGTGGAGGTCAATCTGTGGTCATGCTGAGTCTCCGAATCGCTTGATGACAGTGAAGCCTCATCTAGAGTTTTCCTCTTTTAGTGATGCATTTTTGCTGATAGTCCCTATCACCATAATGTATTACCTAAGAGGATGATATCTCTAGAAGCCAGTAAGGTTACATGAAACCACCCTTTGGAGTGATCACTAGAAGTGGACCTTTGGATCATTTCCATTAGGTTCCTCAATTAGGGGGCACATAGCAAACTTACTCTGGCATATTCCTTGATTCCGTCATGCCTCTCTTCATGGCATCATGATGGACATATCATTCCCACATTTGTTGTTCATCATATTCGTGCATTGCATTTGCATAAATCATTTCATTACCACACAATTGCATTTAGCATGCTCTTTTGTTTTTACAACTGCATACATTCTATTTTCACCGTTTGCATGTCATGTTCATTCATACATGACCCTTGCATTTTCCTCCGCAAAAAAAAGGGGGAAAACAAAACAAAAAAAACAAATAACAAAAACAAAAAAAAAATAGAACAAAAGGTCACACAATATTCTTAGTTAATTGTGTTGGGTAATATGATAATAGCTATAAACCAACCATGTGGGGATTATACACTTATTTCTCTAAAAAAAATTGAAAATCATGTGAATGTGGTATCATGATTACATTTGCCATGCATATCATGAGCATACCCCAGTCATTCATCTCTATGATAGGTTGCTGAAGTATTGCCAATCAAAATTTCTTTTCCTCGGATTATGGGGTTGAACCAGCACATGCTTTTAAGGAAAGGTTCATCAAGTCAAGGTCAAGTATGGAAGTAACCAACTTGCAAAAATTGGGGCAAAAAATGGATCGAGTTACATCGTTTCTTTGTCTACTGCCAACACATAAATTGTGCCAATTTACAAACAATGTCGTCTAAATTGATTCAACCCCATTGATCGAGGCCGTACCCGAATCAAATAAACATTAAAAATGTAGTATCTAGGAAGTGATCCTAGGTCGTCTCCCAACGAGCAATGGTCAACCAAATGTTCATAACAGATAGTAATAAAACAGTAACGAATTGGGGGGGGGGGGGGTTTGCTTGTTTGTGTAAATTAAACCGCAGGCAAATTCGAATTAAAGAAATAACAGAATTAAAACATCTTGTTTCCCCTTGATTCACAAGCAAGTCTCTTATCCTAGGTTACGATGATTTATCCCTAATCAGTTCTACCACTTAATCCAACCCCAAATTAACTTACTAAGTGAAAATTAACATAAGGTTGTCATTATGTGATTAAGCAACACATACGCCAATTAATCATGAACGAAACTGATCATTAAGCACGAACGTAAATTAAGCGCAAGACAATTAATCAAGCACTAAGAATGCATGGATTAATAGCAACAATTACAGAGCAATTGGTGAAGAGGAAAAACTGATCAGAATTCAATAATAATAACAAAACCTCAAAGAGAGTTGTGCTTGATCCTCAAGAGAAAACAACGCTGGAGACTTAGCCTTCCATTAATAAGAAGAAAACGAAATTGCAATTGGAAGCAGAAAACGAAATTGTAGATTGAAGCCGAAAACGAAATTGCAAAAAATGAATTTTATTGTTACGTGAACAGTGTGCGTGAACAGTAAAAACTAGAATTGCAAAACCCTAAAATTATTCTCCTCTCCAAAAACTCTCTCCCCTCACTAAAACCCTAGTGCTGTTATATAGGTCCTCAGCCCCAAAGCTTACAAATCTATTTTATGTCCAAGTCCATAAACGAAATAAAATAAAATATGGACAAGATAAGATAAGATTGGATGAAATAAAATCTGAATGAAATGAAATCTAGATGAAATAAAATCTGGATAAGATAAGATTTGATAAAATAAAATTGTCTGCTCTCTTCAAGTCCAAGCCCAATTGTTTATAATTCACCTGAAATTAAATTAAAAACACAAAATTAGTCAAGTAGGCCCAAATGATAAAACTGCATAAAGAGATAGGAGAAAATTAAGACTAATCAGTAATTAAAATGGTGACAAAAAGGGTTAAGAAATAGGAGAAAATAAGGAAACATCAAATCCCCCCACACTTAGCCTTTTGCACTCCTGGGCAAAATTCAAAAGCAAAGCAAGGAACAAATCCAGAGACATTAAAGAGAAACAAACAAACACAAAAACAATTACATATTTCTCGATGAATCTCAAGGAATGAAAGGGGCAACATCCAACACGTAGGGAGTTAAAGAATCAAGACAGTCATGAAAATCATCCAAGCATGTCAAACATGGCAAGATAGTCAATCAACTTAAGAATGAAAAGTGATAAAGCCTCACAAGATATGCACATTATCTCTCAAGTTTCTAGCCTACTGTTTACTCTCAGAGCACCCATGAAAACAAACACCACATAGACTTGGAAAAACTCTAAAATTGACAACCAACTCGACAAACACATACACATGAGGATCTAAAGGTCTTTTAAGGTTGTAATGGGGCCAAGGACAAGGTAGAGGAAAGTATGGGATAAGTAGCTAAAACCCAAAGGAATAGAGGAGCAATGGGGAATAAGTGGGAACTAAAAAAAAGTAGTAAACCCCAAAACCCAAAATTAAAAATTAAGCTTAAAAAGTAAACCCAAAACAAAATCAACCAAGTCCTCAAACCAATCCAAGTCTTCAAACCAAGACCTCATTTATTCAACCTCATTTATTCAAAACAAAGAAAGGGGAACATAGGCTCAAAGGAGCTAACAAAGGAATTAATTCAAGGTAGGCTCATTTGGCTAGAGGATTACAAGAACAAAATGCCTAAATCATCTCCCAACATGCATGTGAAGCAAGAAGTATCAACAAGAGTCAAGCGAAGGCTATTGTGCAAGCAATCAATGGGGCAAAACACACCAAATAAAATAGATGATGATGGCTCAAATTCTCACCAAGGGTAAATCTATCACTTTCAATTCGAACTTTCAAAACTAACCTGACATGTAGAGAAAAACAAGGATTTCAATTCACAAAATGCCAAGAAAGATCCCTCCACCTTTGGGCGTACTCTTTGAAAGATCTGTGCCCCCTTTTTGCATATGTTCTGTAGTTGCATCCTATCCGAAGCCATTATACAGACACTGCCTAACGAAGGCAACCATTAGGTCCTTCCAAGAATGGGCTCAGGAAGGTTCCAAGTTAGTGTACCAGCTACCCGAGTAAGACTTTCTTGGAAGGAATGTATCAGCAATTCCTCATCTTTTGTGTATGCCCCCATCTTCCGACAATACATCTTTAGAGGGTTCTTGGGGCAAGTAGTCCCCTTGTACTTGTCAAAGTCCAGCACCTTGAACTTGGGAGGGGTGATGATATTGTGTACGAGGAACAACTCTTCTAGGTTAGCAAAGACATAATCTTTAACTCCTTCAATGGCCCTGAGCCTTTCCTCTAGATGATCCAACTTTCCCATTTCCGCCATAGCATAAGGGTTTTTACCCGCTGTGGAATGCAAGAGGTGTGGTTGTGGGTGATACTGAGGGCCCTCCAAAGTGTTTTGTAGGGGTATATCACCAACTGCTTGCCCTTCAGTGGCATATCCGAGGCAAGGCTCGAAGTCGGCTAGATTGTAGTGGGGCATTTTATGTGCCTCCCCCATGGGTCAAGAGACATGTGCATGATCAGATTGAGGTTGTTGGCTCTCAATGAGTATAGGAGTGGAGTTATTGACATTCTTATTGGGAGTGTACGCCACATTGGCTGGTGTAAGTTGGGAGGCAAGCCATATGGCGAGAAGGCGTGCTCGTTTTGAATTTGCACATCATGGGGCCATTCGTACTTCCCAAATCTTTGCCTACCATAGCTAAGGTTGGATGATTCATTTGGTTAAGGCCAGATGGGGGCATCGGGTTCACCTTAGCAACAGTGCTGGCAGCGGCAATTGTAACCGCATTGGCTTCCATTATCTTCTTCATGCTCATCATGGTCTCCATCATTGTGGCCATTTGCTCTTTCATGGCCTCCATGTCGGCCTTCATCTGCTCTTGCACCTCCTCTTTTCACCCATTACTCTAGCTCTAGCATGGGTTCGGTAAGGGCACCGTAAAGCATGTTCTTTTCTTTTTGATAACAATGATTAAGTTCTTTTTTTTTCAAGGAAAAAAGGCAATGAGCAATGCAACCAATGAAAAGCATGGATGTATGCGAATGATGCACAGTTAAAGTATTGTGAATTTTTACACAGGACATGGGGTTGAATCAATTTAGATTTTCAATATGGTCCATGACATCTTTATCAAGATGAAACTGGAAGTAACAAGGACATCAACAATCCTAAATGTGTTTGGCAGTAGACAAAGCAGTGATGTAACTCGATCCATCTTTTGCCCCAATTTTTGCAAGATGGTTACTTCCATGCTTCAACTTGACTTGATGAACCTTTTCGTAAAAGCATGAGTTTGGTTCAACCCCGTAATCCAAGGAATGCAATTCTGATTGCCAATACTTCGACAACATTTCATAGAGATGAAAGACTCGGGAAAACACATGCTTAACCATGCATTAGGTACCATGTTCAATCATTTTGTTTTTAAGTGAAATGAGTTTATGATCCCAACATGGTTGGCTCATGGTACCTAACACATGCAACTAAGAATGTAGTGTGAATTTTCACGCTTCTCCTTTTTTGTTTTGCAGAGGAAAATGCAAGGATCATGCATGAGGGAACATGAAAACAAAAGGTATGCAATTTGTAGATCAAAAAAGTTTGTTGAACGCATATGCATGATGATGCAATGACTCATGCAAAATGTGAGGCTGGAATATGATAACGGAAAAATGCAGGAACGATATGTTCATTATGATGCCATGAAGAGATGCTTACGCGATGCATGATATGAACGTATTTACGGACACGAGAGCCCCGAAAAATTATCTCATCTTACTTGCACACTTGGGGATGCAATGCCCCATGTGTGTAGTTAAGAAGGCGATATGGAAGTAACCGCCTTCTAGAGGAACATCCTCTAAGGCCCAAGTGGGCCTGGTTGCTATTTGCACCTCCTTTTTTACAAAATACACCCCCTTGCTTTTTTGGTGATTCTTTTTCCGTAACGTTACGAAACTTTACGAATTTCGTAATGATACTTGTTTTCTTTCCGTAAGGTTACGGAACCTCACGGGTCACGTAATTGCTCCTTTTTTGGCTTTCGGAATGTTACGGAACCTCACGGATTGCGTAACAATGCTTCCTTTTGATTTCTGGCATGTTACGGAATCTCATGGAATGTGTAACAATGCTTCCTTTTGATCTCCGGCATGTCACAGAACTTTACGTATTGCGCAACAAAGGGTGCCAAGTACCTCGAAGCGGTCAAACAAAGGTTGCATGCCATCAAACAATGGTCCGCAGACGAAATTAGGGTATGACACTCACCTATAGCAAGAAAAAATCACATTGAAGAGATAAACGGAAGAAAAAATGCTTCATAGCGAAAAACACTATGCACCCACCTTTTTAAAGAAGAAGATAGAAGAGAGGCATTTCTGACATTTTTAAAAAATGCTAGGTGCACAAACAATAATGCTGGGTGCACCTAGCATCACTCTTCAGTAAGCATTCAAAATGACCCCACATACACGCTTGCTTCTAGGCAATTGCCAGGGGCACCCAGTAACATTGCTGGGTGGTGTACCCACCAATTTTTAAAAAACCCAAAAATGCCCCTGTATGTTTTTCTTTTATAAAAAGCTGCTTTTTTTTTATATTTCATGCTTCCTTTCTGCTTTCTCTCCTGCGTTTTCTCCATTCTGGTGCTTGTGCTGTGCGATTTTTGTCGGTGCTGGTTGTGCTTGTGCTCTACTTTGGTGTGATATTTGTCAACTAAGGTACGTAGCTGCTTTTCTGTGGTTGATTGTTTATTTTTGGTAGTAGAATGGTGTAAGCGTTTCAGATTCGACCCAAGAAATTTTCTTTCGGTGAAGACATTACAACTGAGGAAGAAGCATTCTTCCACAATTGACATCACAACTACGGAAGACTGCTTCTTCTGTTGAGTCTTGCGGAAGACGTCTTCCACGAGACTCCACGGAAGAAGCATTCTTCCGCAGGTGTAATTACAACTGCGGAAGACGGCTTATTCCATGGAGACTCACGGAAGACATTTTTCGCGAGCACTCACGGAAGAAGCTGTCTTTCGCAGTTGTAATGTCAACAGCGGAAGAAAGCTTCTTCCGTGGAGTAATTCGTTTTATGATTTTTTAGTTTTAATATTATTTTGAAAGTTATTTTGGTTAATTCTATTTGTAATTTATGTGAAACATAAAAATATATTTGTTGGTTGAACTGTTGATTTTTTTTTCCTAGGTTGAAGTATTTTTTTGGTTAAATGAGCTTTGTAGGTTATAATTTTGAAATTATGTAATTAAAAGTTGAATTTGGTTATGTATATGTAGATTAAATATTTGTGTGAGGTTGTCAAATGTTGAATTAGTTTGATATTCATAGTTTGTAAATTTTTTTGGGTTGCTGTATTGTTCAAATTATTTAGTTGAATGTTGAATCAGGTGATAGTTATAGTTGAATTAAGATGGACGATGATCAATGGGCATATTACAGTGCGATGTCCGAAGAAGTTGATATGGATTTTCGAGATGAAGAAGATTGTGGTGTGAATGAAGCACATGTTGATTGTTTAGATGCTTTTAATACTTCTCAGGTAATCATGTCGATCAGTTTTAATTGTTTGGTCTAATGTATGATTTATGTAAAAATTAATATGTGGTGGTTGTGTCCTAGGTCTTTGCAACCCGAGAAGATGTTTTGAAGTGGGCTCGAACAGTTGCCCATGAAAATGGTTTTGTTGCAGTAATTATGAGGTCTGATACATATACTGGTAGCAGAGGAAGAACTTCATTTGTGTTAATTGGGTGTGAAATTAGCGGTAAGTACAAGTGTAGGAAGAAAGAATTTGTTAGAAGAGACACAGGCACTAGAAAATGTGGTTGGCCCTTTAAGATTCGTGGAAAACCAGTGCATGGAGGTGAGGGATGGGCGGTGAAGCTGATATGTGGGATTCATAACCATGAATTGGCGAAGACCTTAGTTGGACATCCATATGCTGGGAGATTGACAGATGATGAGAAGAATATCATTGTTGATATGACGAAGTCAAATGTGAAACCAAGAAACATCCTGCTAATGTTGAAGGAGCACAATAGCAGTAGTTGCACCACAATCAAACAAATCTTCAATCAGAGGAGATGACACTGAAATGCATCACCTAATGAGGCTCCTTGAACGTGACCAATACATTCATTGGCATAGATTGAAGGATGAAGATGTGGTGCGTGATTTGTTTTAGTGTCACCTAGATGCAGTTAAGTTATGTAACACATGTCATCTTGTTTTTTTGATAGACAATACCTACAAAACAAATAGGTACAGGCTCCCATTGCTTGACATTGTAGGGGTGACACCAATCGGGATGACTTTCTCTGCTGGGTTTGGATATATGGAGGGTGAGCGCGTGAACAATCTTGTATGGGCATTGGAATGGTTTCGAGGCCTTTTTTTTTTAAGAAACGATCACCTTCCTGTTGTTATTGTCACAGACAGAGACCTAGCCTTGATGAATGCTGTGAAAGTTGTGTTTCCGGAGTGTACGAATTTGTTGTGCAGGTTTCACATAGACAAGAATGTGAAGGCAAAGTGTAAATCGCTAATTGGTCAGAAGAATGTCTGGGACTACGTAATGGATAGCTGGGGTAACCTAGTAGATTGTCCTTTAGAACAGGAGTTCCTTGAGCACCTTCAAAGGTTTCAAGTAGCGTGTTCCCCGTGGCCAATGTTCATTGACTATGTATGTGAGACATGGATTGTCCCACACAAGGAGAAATTTATCTTGGCCTAGACGAATAAGGTGATGCACCTAGGCAACACAACAACAAATAGGTATTTAAATGTTTTATTATTTTAGTCAAGTTTCTTTTAATGATTGTTTGGAACATTATTGTTATTAATTTGTCTTCTCTGTTGTGTGTTTTAAATGTAGGGTTGAATCTGCTCATTGGTCTTTGAAAAGGATATTACAGAATAGCGTTGGAGACCTCTATAGTGTTTGGGATGCAATGAACAACATGATGCGCTGCAGCACACTGAAATTAGAGCATCATTCGAAACAAGTATGCATGTCGTTGGTCATGTTTTTAAGAAAACCTTATACAAGAGGCTTCTGGGAATGGTGTCAAGGTACGCTTTAAATGAAATTTTGGTTGAGTTTGAGCGCGTATGTCATTTGAAAGGCAATTTGTCTTCTTGTGGGTGTGTCTTGAGAACCACGCTAGGTCTTCCTTGTGCATGCAAGCTACAAAGGTATGATGGTGGCAGAATCCCACTGGATGCAGTCCATACATAAAAGATTCGAGGAACTTGATGTTTGCGGGAAAGTTACTTTCAAGAGTAAACTCCGAGAATTTGCGTTTCTCGATGAGACCTCTATGTGCCCTACTCCAAAAAAGGTTAAGACGAAAGGTGCCCCGAAAAAGGTAATGAAAAGAAGCGAAAGATCGACAAAGCGTGATCCATCTTATTGGGAGTATGTTGATGCTTATCATTCGGTTCAAAACAGCAACACCTCAGTCAGACCCAGTGCATCATCTTTTGAACCACCGAAGCCAGCAAGGATGATCCCCATGTTGGATCAATTTCCGCCATTTATGCATGATTTCATTGAGGATGTTGTTGATGTGAAAGCAGATGGTAATTGATGGAAGCTTGCTTGTGGGGCTTCTATGGAGGCTGGATCTTTGAGCTTCTATGGAGGCTGGATCTTTGAGCTTCAATGAGGTTCTTTAATGGTGATTTTCCACCATGGAGATGCAGCAGAAGACAAAGGAGAAGAGGTAAGAGGCGGCGCCATCCACTAGGGAATAAGCCATGGAAGAAGGAGCTTCACCACCAAGATGAGCCTTGGATAAGAAGCTTGGAAAGGATGCTTCAATGGAGGAAAAGAAAGAGGGAGAGAAAGAGAGAGGGGGGAGCACGAAATTGAAGGAAGAAAAAGGGAGAGAAGTTGAACTTTGAGTTGTGTCTCACAAGACTCTCATTCATCAAAGTTACAACAAGTGTTACACATGCTTCTATTTATAGACTAGGTAGCTTCCTTGAGAAGCTTTCTTGAGAAAACTTCCTTGAGAAGCTTCTTTGAGAAAACTTCCTTGAGAAGCTTCTTTGAGAAAACTTCCTTGAGAAGCTAGAGCTTAGCTACACACACCCCTCTCATAACTAAGCTCACCTCCTTGAGAAGCTTCCTTAAGAAGATTCATAAAGAAGCTAGAGCTTAGCTACACATACCTCTCTAATAGCTAAGCTCACCTCCTTAAGATGAGAAGCTAGAGCTTAGCTACACACCCCCTATAATAGCTAATCTCACCCCTATGCCAAAAAACATGAAAATACAAAAAAAGTCCTTACTACAAAGACTACTCAAAATGCCTCGAAATACAAGGCTAAAACCCTATACTACTAGAATGGCCAAAATACAAGGCCCAACGAAAGGAGAAACCTATTCTAATAGTGACAAAGATAAGTGGGCTCATACTTAGCCCATGGGCTCGAAATCTACCCTAAGGCTCATGAGAATCCTAGGGCCTTCCCTTAGATCTCTGGCCCAATCTACTTGGAGTCTTTTATCCAATGCCCTTGTGGGGTAGGATTGCATCAGTAATTGTGGATATCGGTCAGTTTTCGCTTTGGTAGGTATGGGAGAAGAGTGTTGGGCCATGATGCGCAACGAATTGATTAAAGAACTTGGCAAATGGTCGCAAGACTACATAAAGATCTTTGGTGACACAGAGAGATATGAACAGCTGAGGTTGTCCCTACACGTGGATGGGTTATCCAAGGTATGTGTTTTATGCTTTTTATTTACATAAGTAATGTTTACATGAGTGACACGTGTATTTGTTATGTGATTTAGGTTAGTATGGACAAATGGATGGATATAATAGATATGGGATATGTAATTGCGTCAAGATATAATGTAATCCTTATATCTTTGTCACAACAACAGAGCTTCACATTTTTTCCTCTCAGAAGTCGACCACCGGTTGATTCTGCTGCACACCGCATAATATGCGTCAGTCATGTGTTTGGTAGTCATTTTGTTCAGGTCCATTGAAAAATTCGTTTACTCAAATAATTTCAATTATTGAATGAGTTGGTTTGTTTGTTTAAGTTATTATTGTAATTTCACATACAACAGGTTTATCTGAAAGATCGTTGTCCCTTACTGCCTATGGCGTTGTTGTGGTCAAGCAATGTGTATCTGGAGGCAAAACAATGGCCAACTGCATATGTAGGTAGAATGCAGCAATACTTAAGCCTAATGACAATTAATACAACGCATGTAGACCTAAGCGGACACTGAACTTGTAATATTTATGTATCTATATGTACATTGGATTTATGTTCATGTAATTAATGAATTCTCCTGTGAACAAGTGTTATTGTGTCAAATTGTTATATTTGTGTTGAATTGAATGCTAGTTATATGTTTCTAATAGGCCGAAAACCAACTTTTTTTATTTTTGGTGCCTCCGTTTGAGGTGCGATTCGATGGAACGGGGCGCTGCTTTTATTCTTTTTTTGAGTTCCTTAGACTAGTTTTATATACTTTTTGAGGGTGGGTGTATCTAGTACTGACTGTTAGGTTTACTCTTTTGTTTTTGTATGGGTAGACCTATTGTATAGGAATTTGATGAATGTATACATGTGGCTGAAGCCACCACATTGGACACCTTTGCTCTGGATGACACTATGTATTTTGCAAAACTCCCATATTTTGGATAGCTTTAGATGATGAATGTATTTATGTTTAATCCGTTATTTGAAAAGAAAGCATTAACAAACTTTATTTGAAAAAGAGTTCACCAATCGTATTTTATTTTATTATTTTCACGTGATGACCTAAAGTAATGGCTGGCATACTTTTATTTTTTTGAAAGAGCAACATATTTTAGAGGTTATGCGTGATCAGAAAGAAATGACTCCGAATAGAGTTGTGAATTGGCCATTCAGGACTCTATAGTGATGACTTTCCTTCTGAACTTAATTACTGTGAAAAGAGAGAAAGGAATGAAAAAGAAAAAGAAAAAAAAATTCCCATGGTTTTTGTTATTAAAATCATTACTATTAAACCAGTCATTATTTAGGGACGCCACAATTGGTGGTATCAGAGCAAAAGTTGGATTCTAGTGAACCTGTTTATGGTCTTGCTGTGTGAATGTTGTGTATCTCTGAAACTTGGGAGTAGGTTTCGGGGAGTGATGTTAAGTCACACATTGTGTGTATTTCTACTTTCTTGTCTTAAGCAGGAATGTGCAATTGATTCAGTAGGATTGTTGTGTGTATATGTATGTATAGAGAGAAGGATATTGTTGTAACTGTCATAGCCTGTGTGGTACACTCTCTCAGTAGAATTTCTTGGGTACTAATAGCTTCCCTACAGGTTAGGCATGGCAGGACGTGGTAGGGATCAGAACCGTGATGTCCTAGACTGCATCACAGCTGTGCTGGAAACTCTAGTGCAGGA
Source organism: Glycine max (assembly GCF_000004515.6). Lineage (NCBI taxonomy): Eukaryota > Viridiplantae > Streptophyta > Magnoliopsida > Fabales > Fabaceae > Glycine > Glycine max. The sequence continues at coordinate 23,437,269 of NC_038243.2, forward strand.
ACGTGATGTGGAGCCGGCGGAGTATCGGGGACTCATGGCTTTCCGTAAGAACCACCCGCCGAAGTTCAGTGGGGACTATGATCCAGAAGGTGCTAGGTTGTGGTTAGCAGAGATTGAGAAGATTTTCGAGGCAATGGGTTACCTCGAGCAGCATAAGGTCCCTTATGCGACATTCATGCTCCAAGGAGAAGCCGAGAATTGGTGGAAGTTCGTGAAGCCTTCATTTGCTGCACCTGGAGGCGTGATTCCTTGGAATGCCTTCAAGGACAAATTTCTGGAAAATTATTTTCCACGAGATCTCAGGAAGCGGAAGGCGAGGGAATTTCAGGATTTAAAGCAGGGGAACATGTCCGTTGGGGAATACACGGCCAAATTTAATGAACTTCTACAGTATTGGCCTCAATACCAAGATGCTCGGAATGAGGAAGATTTATGTGCTCAGTTTGAGGATGGGCTTCGATTGGAGATTCAACAGGCGGTTAGCTATATTCATATCACGAATTTTAATCAGCTGGTGACAAAGTGCAGGATTTTTGAGGACAAGATGAAGGAGAGGCAAGCTAGAGGCTTTGGAGGACCACAGAGAAGCCATCCTTTTAGAGGAAACAGTAGTAAGAGGATGAAGCCATATTCTAGCAACAAGGGAAAACAACCTGTGACTACATCCAACATGAGCCAGTCAAGGGGGACTGGGGTACAGTGCTTTCCGTGTGGGGGACCGCATCTGAGGAGGAATTTCCCACAGCTCCAGCAAACACAGGAGAACCGTTGTTATGTTTGTGGCGAGGTAGGCCATTATGCTCGAGAATGTAGGGTGACTAGAAGACCGACGGTAACTGCCAATTCCAACACCGTCAATCGTGGACCCACTAATTCCACAAGGAGCGGTAATGTTAGCAACAACAACAACACTAGTGGTGGAAGACAAAAAGTACCCTCCCGGGTATTTGCTATGAGTGGATCAGAAGCTGCTGCCTCCGATAATTTGATACAGGGTAAGTGTTTGATTGCTGATAAACTACTAGATGTACTCTATGATTCGGGTGCCACGCATTCGTTCATATCTCATGCATGTGTGGAGAGGTTGGGGTTATGTGCGACGGAGTTACCATATGATATGGTGGTGTCTACTCCGACAAACAAGCCTGTACCACCTCTCGGGTGTGTTTGAAGTGTCCTATAATTGTTGAGGGTCGATCTTTTATGGCGTATTTGATTTGCCTACCTTTAGCTCATCTAGATGTGATCTTGGGGATGGATTGGTTATCTACTAACCAAATCTTTCTAGACTGCAAGGAGAAGATGCTAGTATTTGGTGGAAATGTAGTTCCAAATGAACCATTGAAAGAGAATGTGACCAACGATGGAGCGGGGAATGTTCGAACTTACATGGTGTTGTTCTCCATGAATGTGGAGGAAGTCGCTGAAGTTAGTAGTATACCGGTGGTGTCAGAATTTCCAGAAGTTTTTCCTGATGATATTTGTGAATTACCACCTGAAAGAGAGGTGGAATTCATTATTGACTTGGTGCCTGGAGCGAATCCAGTGTCGATCGCGCCCTATAGGATGTCTCCGGTAGAACTAGCAGAGCTGAAGGCACAAGTGCAAGATCTTTTAAGCAAACAATTTGTTCGCCCAAGTGCATCACCATGGGGAGCGCCGATCTTATTGGTTAAAAAGAAGGATGGAAGTATGAGGATGTGCGTAGACTACCGGCAGCTAAACAAGGTCACTATCAAGAACAAATATCCTCTACCAAGGATAGATGATTTGATTGACCAATTGAGGGGAGCGATGGTATTTTCGAAGATACATTTGCGATCGGGGTATCATCAAATCCGAGTTAAGAAGGAAGATATCCCGAAGACTACGTTTCGGACTCGGTATGGGCATTACGAGTATTTAGTCATGCCATTTGAAGTGACTAATGCTCCAGCTATTTTCATGGACTATATGAACTGTATATTCCATGATTACTTAGATTAGTTCGTGGTTGTGTTCATTGATGATATCCTAGTGTATTCAAGGAATAAGGAGGAGCATGAGAAGCACTTGAGAATTGTCTTGCATATCCAGAGGGATAGGAAATTGTTCGCCAAATTGTCGAAATGTGAATTTTGGTTGGAGAAAGTGCAGTTCTTGGGGCACGTGATTTCTAAAGACGGGGTTGCGGTGGATCCGATTAAAGTGGAGTCGGTTATAGAGTGGCAACAACCGACAACTCCAACGGAAGTTCGAAGTTTCTTGGGGTTGGCTGGCTATTATAGAAAATTCATTGAGGGATTTTCTAAATTGGCACTGCCCCTAACTAAATTGACTGGTAAGAATGAGAAGTTTGTCTGGAATGAGAAATGTGATCAAAGCTTCCAAGAGTTGAAGAGGCGGTTGACAACATCTCCAGTGTTAATTTTGCCCGACCCTAAGAGACCATTTGAAGTGTATTGCGATGCAAGCGGGAAAGGCTTGGGGTGTGTGTTAATGCAAGAGGGAAGAGTAGTGGCTTATGCTTCACACCAATTGCGTCCTCATGAAGTTAACTATCCGGCCCATGATTTGGAACTAGCAGTTGTGGTCTTTGCCTTAAAGATTTGGAGGCATTATTTATACGGTACTCTTTTTGAAGTTTTCAGTGATCACAAGAGTCTCAAATACTTGTTCGATCAGAAGGAACTCAATATGAGGCAACGAAGATGGATGGAGTTCCTCAAGGATTATGATTTTGGTTTTTCCTACCATCCAGGAAAGGCTAATGTAGTAGCCGATGCACTGAGCCGGAAGTCTTTACATGTTGCGACTATGATGAGTTTGTAGCAGAGATTGATAGAGGAATTTCGAGATCTGAATCTCGCAATCGAGATGCGACCCAAGAGCTTATTTGTGGGAGCGCTGCAGATCACCAATGAATTCGTAGATCACATATGCAAGGCTCAAGAGGATGACCCGTTTCTGCAAAGCAAAGTGTTAGATGCGATGGGAGATAGGGATGTGGAGTTTAGGAAGGACACAACCGGGTTAATTAGATTCAAGGGGAGAATATGCGTACCATCTTTGGATGATTTGAAAGTTAAGATCTTGGAAGAAGCACATAAAAGTCGTCTTAGTTTCCATCCAGGAATGACTAAGATGTACCAAGATTTGAAGAGAAGTTTTTGGTGGCATGGCATGAAGAAAAATGTAGCTGAGTATGTAGCAAGATGTTTGACATGTCAAAAGGCTAAGGCTGAGCACCAGCGACCATCAGGAGAATTAAAGCCACTAGAAATTCCGGAATGGAAATGGGAGAGCATATCTATGGATTTTATATCTAGTTTACCCAAGACTAGTCGTGGACATGATGCTGTGTGGGTCATAGTAGATCGACTCACCAAATCTGCTCATTTTATTCCGGTGAATATGAAGTATAAGATGGAGAAGCTAGTAGAGTTGTATATCAAAGAGGTAGTAAGGTTGCATGGAATTCCTTCCAGTATTGTATCAGACAGGGATCCGAGGTTTACCTCGCGATTTTGGACAAGTCTACACGAAGCATTGGGGACAAAGCTGAAGCTCAGTTCAGCTTATCATCCTCAAACAGATGGTCAGACCGAACGAACCATTAAGACTCTAGAAGATCTACTTCGGGCGTGTATTATAGAGCAACAAGGTAGCTGGATGGAATGTTTGCCATTGATTTAATTTACTTACAATAATAGCTACCAAGCCAGTATTGGTATGGCTCCTTTTGAAGCTCTATATGGACGAAAGTGCAAGACTCCTATTTGTTGGTACGATGATGGAGAAGCAGTACTCCTTGGGCCTGAAATGCTACAACAGATTACCGAACAAGTGAAATTGATTCGAGAGAAAATAAAAGCATCTCAGGATACGTAGAAGAGCTATTATGATAGAAGGAGGAAGTCATTAGATTTTCAGGAAGGAGAACATGTGTTTTTGAAGGTTTCTCCTGTAACCGGAGTCGGAAGAGCTCTCAAATCTAGGAAGTTGACGCCCAAGTATCTGGGTCCGTATCAGATTTTGAAGAAGGTTGGGCCTGTAGCTTATCAAATCGCATTACCCCCGAGTTTATCAAATTTGCATCCGATGTTTCATGTCTCTCAACTAAGATGGTACAACCTGGATCCATCACATATACTTGCAGTGGACGAGGTACAGGTGAAGGATAACCTCACTTATAAAGCACAACCTCAGAAGATTACTGATCGAAGAATGAAGTCGCTGAGAGGAAAGGAGATCACGTTGGTGAAAGTGCAGTGGGGACCCGACGAGGGTGATTCAACCTGGGAGTTAGAGGATAGGGTGAGAGAATTGTACCCAAGTTTTTTCATAGAGTAGTTAATTTCGGGGACGAAATTCCTTAAAGGGTGGGAGTATTGTGACATCCTGGAAATTTCTACCCGAAATTTTTGTAAACGGTGCATTTTGAATGATTATACATATATATATAAGTATTATTTAGTGTATGTATATATGTATATACTCCTGGTAGAAGTAGGTATTTTGGGGGAAAGATACGCGGGTTAGGCTAATTAAGGAAGAGAAATCCATAACTGGATGGTTATAGGTTAATTCTCAATTAATTAGTCTAAAAATCAGCGTTTTGCGTGCAACTTAAAATTTAACAAAACCAACCTCTGAACCACGCTCGGGGTTTCATTCTGAGCGTTTTGATATACATATTGCTTACTTTCGAAAACTGGCCCCGACGGGTGCATAGAAACGCGAAGGACTGGAACCAAAGAAATGGCACGCAAACCGAGGCAAGATTTTAACATTTCACAAGGTCAGATTTTTCTCTTCTTGTGGCTGTGCATGAGTCACATCAAGAGAAAAAGGTGGTCCCTTTTTGTTCCACTCAAAAAGGGACAAGTGGCAAGTGCTTTTGAAAAAAATAAAATAATAGGAAAAGGAAAGCATTTTCTCATAAAAAGCTATGTTCTCTCTCCTCACTCAGAAAATTCAGAAGCTTTTCTCCCTCTCTCTCTCGTTGCTATTCTCTCTTCTTCCTCCACCATTGAAGCTCCATCAAAGCTCCAACCTTTGCACACCTTTTCTGCTCCAAATCGCAAAAGGAAGCCATTTCCGGAGTCGTGAAGCGCACCTCATGGGTATTGGGTTTTGGGAGATATGATGGGTAGTTTTACTAGGTTTATGCATTGTGATGGTTATTTGTGAAGAAATTTGATGAAAGCATGTTAAACTTGTCATGTTTGGTGTGACTCAAGCTTACCCGTTCTGTTTTAGGGTTTTTATGATGATGCTTGTGAGGTTTGTGTGCTGAAATTGCTTATGGAAAACTGCTAGAGATGAAGGGTAGAGTTAACCTAGGGTTAGAAAGTGAGAATGTAGTGCTATGAGTGGAAAAGAGTGATGCTTTGAGAGTTTGAAAGGTTAAATCTGGATTTGGTGGTAATTGGAGGTTAAAGGGAGTTAATCCTAGTTTGAAATGTCATTTAGGACTGTGGGAAAGCTTGGGCTGTGCAAAGGAGAAAAATGAATGACCAAAGTGAAGGCAAGAGCCATTTCTAGGGTAAATTGGGTGTTGAGGAGTCAAATTTTGATCCAGTGGAATTTTAGGCGTAAAACCAGTTTGAGCAAGTTTAGATTAAGGTTATAGACTTGTGTGAGGTGAGAGTTTGCTCCAAATTTACCCCATTCTCATTTTCACTTCTCAAACCTTGAAAATCCACTAAATTGAGGGGTTTTAGATACCTAGATTTTGAGTTCCTTTGGTCTGAAACTTGTCCTTGGTTTAGACATGATTTATACATGATTTAGGACTTGTAGGATTCAATTTGGGAAAAATTGGACGAGGGCAAGTGTGATTTCGAAAATCTGCACTATTATGCAGAATTTTGCTGTTGAAATGTGCAGCAGAATTTTGGCTTTGTGCAGAAAATGATGTGTATTTGCTGGTTGTGGAAAGAGTAGTACAGGTTGGGTTCTGGATGTTTTCTAGCAGATCCCAACGGTTAAAATGTAGACTTATGTACTAGGGACCTCCAGTAAAATTTTCGAGTCGATCCAACGGTGAACGAATTAGAACGAAGAGAATGTTACTGGGGTATTTGAATAATAAAAGTTGTGGTATTGGTTTGTGTTTTGGGCAGAGTTTTCTGCCTCTGCCCTATTTTTGCTTAGTTTTGATAGTTCATGATGTTTGGATGTTGAAATTGCTTGGATGTTATGGAAGCTTGGAGGGATTGATGGGGACCCGGTGTTGAGAGGAACGAGCATAAGAGCTACGTGGGAGTGCGTGAGCTCAGTTGAAGGTGGGCAACTGGGGATGGTGGATTTATGTGTGATTTGTGGATGTGGATAGTCGACTTGCACCATCGCCTGAGTGCCACCTAGTACCACATGTGACGGGTACCCCATAATCCTACAAGCTTGAAGTGAGGAAGTGTGGAAAGGTGAGACTTCCTACTTTTATTCATTGACCACAGAGTGGTACCTGGAGATATGTCGCGGGGGTCAGGAGACCTTGGGGACGACAGGTGGGGTGCTATTGCCCAAAACCAAGCTTGACCAATCCCGACCCAACCCGGGCATAGTCAGTCAGTGAGAACCTGTGATGTACCTAAACAGGCGAGCTCCTGGCAGTCAACCGATAAAAGAACAAAGACCACAAAGCAAGGAGGTTTGTGTGGTGGCTGGCCAGCTATGGATCTTGAGTGATATTTGGGATATGGCCTCTGGTAATCGATTACCAAGGGTGGGTAATCGATTACAAGGCTTAAAAGTGAAGACAGGAAGTTAAGATGGTCTTTGGTAATCGATTACATAGGATGTGTAATCGATTACCAGGCCTAAAAAGGGGACCAGGAAGTCAAGATGGCTTCTGGTAATCGATTACTAAAGGGGTGTAATCGATTACCAGGCTTAGAAGTGGAACTGGAATATTGAGGGGGCCTCAAATAATCGATTACCAATGCTTTGTAATCGATTACACAGAGTAACAGGCCACTAGTAATCGATTACCAGTTATGTGTAATCGATTACACAGTGCATTTTGCAGGTTTTCATGTTCTGAAGCTGTGTAATTCGAGTTTGGCCTCTGGTAATCGATTACCAAGGCTGTGTAATCGATTACCAAAGATGAAAAGCCTTGAGGCACACCTTTTAATTGCATGTAGTGGTTATGGGACGCTTTGTGTTGCTATCGTAGTTAGATCTCTCGTGAAAGAGTCTACCCCTTTCCTTTTATTTCTTGTAAATCGCGATGGCAGCGCAACTAATCCATAATCGAGTGGAGATGGAGTGCCTTGAGGGAGCTTGGGAGACCCTCGAAGGAAGACCCTGAGGAGGACCCAGAGGAGCTACCTCCTGAGCCTGTTGTGGATGCTCTTGACTTTCTAGAGCGTGATGAGGACCCACTCCCTGAGGAGGATTCTCCCGAGGACGTCATGTCGGCATCTGAGGCAGACTCTATGGAGGAGAGTGGCCCTAGAGAGATGGCGACTAGTGGAGGCTCTTCATCATAGTAGACAGCTCCTTAGACTAGTTTTATATACTTTTTGAGGGTGAGTGTATCTAGTACTGACTGTTAGGTTTACTCTTTTGTTTTTGTATGGGTAGACCTATTGTATAGGAATTTGATGAATGTATACATGTGGCTGAAGCCACCACATTGGACACCTTTGCTCTAGATGACACTATGTATTTTGCAAAACTCCCATATTTTGGACAGCTTTAGATGATGAATGTATTTATGTTTAATCCGTTATTTGAAAAGAAAGCATTAACAAACTTTATTTGAAAAAGAGTTCACCGATCGTATTTTATTTTATTATTTTCACGTGACGACCTAAAGTAATGGCTGGCATACTTTTATTTTTTTGAAAGAGCAACATATTTTAGAGGTTATGCGTGATCAGAAAGAAATGACTCCGAATAGAGTTGTGAATTGGCCATTCAGGACTCTATAGTGATGACTTTCCTTCTGAACTTAATTACTGTGAAAAGAGAGAAAGGAATGAAAAAGAAAAAGAAAAAAAAATTTCCCATGATTTTTGTTATTTAAATCATTACTATTAAACCAGTCATTATTTAGTGACGCCACAGAAGACAACGTTCTTCCGCTGCATCACACGGAAGATCCTGCAGAACCTTCTTTCGTTGGATCATGCGGAAGATCCTGTAGAAGCTTTTTCCGAAGGAATCCGCGGAAGAACCTTCCACACTTCTTCCGTGGGACCCCGCGGAAGAACACCTTCTTCCGCTACAGTTCCCAGAAGCCTCTTTCATACGCGTGAAAGAAGGTTCTTCTCGCGGAAGTACCTTCGTCTTCAACCTCCAGTACCACAGGTCACTAATGTCGTCTATCCTAAGGTTCCTACGGCCATTTACGCCATTCAAACAGATACGAGGAGGTTAGAAGACTAACCTTGATGGTGGAGGACACGAACAACAACTTCAATGGAGGATGTCAACTTCAGAAGGGAACAACAGCTTCAAATGAAGGGAACCAAAATTCTAATGGAGAAGGAAATGAGGGCGCTGAGGAAGAAGGGCAATATCAGGGAAGAAGAAGCATGAATGGAGATTGCTGGGTGCACGGGGAAAAAACAAGCACAGAAGCAAGGGGAAGAAGAAAGGTATCGCGGAAGAAGAAGCTTTTTTTTTTAATTACGTTACTTTTATTTTTTAAATAAAGGGTATTTTGGGTACTTCATTGAATTGTTGGGTGCACCAACAATTTTGCTGGGTGCACATAGCAACACCCCTTACTGAACTTGAGACCTTAGAAGAAACCCATCAACAATTATTCCGAACTCAACAATTCTATTGAAAAACTCTTCCTTATCCATTTAGGTCGTGTCTTTCAATTTCGTCAATAATAAGCTACACTCCTTAATCAGTTCTTATACCTAATTGCAAACTTTTCTAAGAAACATAAAGATTAAAATTCTGAAACCTTACCACATTGTGGATGAGATTTCTCCTTAACATTGCTCTACCGTCATACCACTGTCGTTTATCATGCATTATGGTCCTAGGTTCTTTTGGAAAATTAATAAAGTTTGACAAAATCTTATTAATTAGTTCTCAAGGTGGGTCTCTCAAATGGTGCAGCTTATCCTTCTCAAAAAGGAGGAAAAAGGGTATCGTAATTTATTAATTTATGGGAAAGGAGTAAGTAAGTAGGTCCCTTGAATCCAGCTAATAAAATTATAAGAGAAATACTTTGAATATTCTTTAGTACAGTCCTTTAAATATTTTCTTTAATTAATTAAAATTTATTAAAAAATATATAACCAATAGATAAAATCATTAAATATGATGTGATATCCATCAAATTTTTTCATTTTCAATAAATTTCAATCAATGACAAAAAATATATTTAAAGGAGGAATGTGTTAGAGAATGTATCATGAAATATGATCTAGAATCCATCAATTTTTTTCATTTTCAATATAATGTGTCATGCCCGTGAACCTATAGATTATAGAAGAAAAATGGTTGTATAACTCTACAAATAATTACAACAAAAGAAATAAGTATTTCAATGTAACCCAATAATGAATTAGAATTAAAAATCAGGAGTAAATGAATTGATTTATAGCATGTTTGGTACCAAGTTATATGCAATCAGATGTATATGAATAGAATGAAGCGATAAAAAATGCTTCTTTGCGATAGATGTGAATTCTAAGATCAAGTACATGAGAGACACTAACTGAAACATAAACTTAGTAGTAATAGAATTAGGTGAGTGTCTCTCAATATAGTAGGATGACATTTTTGTTTACGTGTGAGAGAGAAAAATAAATATTGATGATTATATTTTATCATAAATGATCAAGTTGATTAAAACACATAATTTTTAGAAAAAAATATGTGTTTTATTTTAGAAATGCATATAAATTTTTAAATGATGCATTTCTTGCGCTTATCGCGTAAAAGTTATTTATTTTAAGATATTATTATTTAATTTTTTATCATTGAAAGTAATTTAGGTGTTGTCATGTTGGATGGCTTAAAATTAAGGTATGCATTTCTAGCTCTTATAAGAAACAATTGTTTATGATTAAAAAAATTTGATTATTTAAGAAGAGTTATTTAAGGATTTCTTAAAATTATACCATTGAAATAAAATATGCTTTAGTTGCTTAACTAAGACATGACAGTGTGAGAACTAATTAACAAGAGATGAACCGAATTTTTTTCCCTAATATATAAAAAAATTATCAAAACATACAACTCTCTCATTATTTTCACCAATATATAACTTTATTATTCACTAGGGGGACTCGAATTTACGATGTGATTTTAAAAAAATTACAATTTAAAGTTGATAATTTGGGTCCCCCAAATCCGAATTCTCAACGTGATTTTTGGTTTTCTTTTCTTAATTTTTATTTTACTTTTTTATTTTTTTTAGAAATATATATAATTAAATGAATTTAATAAAATTGGAGAAGATTATGAAGTTAAACAAAATTAGTTAGAAATATTACAGTGTAAATTTGTTTTGAAGATCTACATTAATATTAAATTGTACAATTGAATAATGTTTTATTAATTTATGAATGATGTGAAATGAAATACATTGATAGTAAAAAAAATTAATTTGCTTGACTTGAACTTCTCAGACGATGGGTACACCTATTTTTTGAATGACCAACTAGCCTACAGATTGAACACCGTTTTGGTTGACCTTTTTCTCTCTCATTGTTTGTATTCTTGTAGATTTTGGTCGAACTTTTTTGTTTTTCCTTATGGCTGGATTGACACATAATTATGATCCTTCATATGGTGGCCAGTAACCATTATGACACGTAATCCAATGTGTACACTGGACTAACATATTTCAAGTAATGTATATTGATGTGCTTACATGCAGCAATGATATATGCACATGGCATGTTTAGCTTTTGAGGTTTCCCACAATCACATATTCTTTGATCCAGCCTGACTGTGAATTTCTCCATTCGATGCCTCTCTCTCATATTCACTATTTCCTCAACTTGAAATTGAAATCTTTGGTGGTCAAACTGTTGAACGAAGTGAGTGTTTGGACTTGGTTTCTTCTTCGGTAATGAATTTGGCTACAATAAGTGTGTAAACTTGTCCGGAGGTGATCATTGCATCAGCCTGAGTCCCACGGTCAACAAAATATTTGTTTAACTTTTCATACATGGCTCTGACCAAGACTGTGATTGGAAAATTTTGAATTTTTTTTAGCACCAAGTTTTGTGACTCTGTCAAATTAGTGGTCATGTGTCCCAACTGTTTTCCATCATCCCATGCCAAGGTTCATTGCTCCCTTGGTATTTGATCAAGCCATGTTGTGTCGTGCGGGTTTTCTTCTTGTAACTTCCGGTAGTGGTGAAAAAACTCTGGTTGAGTCATGGCATACCTTGTAGTTTGAAAAATATGTAAATTTGAATGTTAGTTTAATGTTAAATAATTAAATACTGTGCGTTAGAATATAAATAAAATATCTTACCCATGCTCAACACGCATTAGAATATAAACAAAATATTTGGCCTATGTGCTGAATACAAAACACATTTGACGAGTTGTTTGTTGTCCACCCACTGTTAGGTCGTATGTATGCACTTTTGATTGACTTGTGTCTGTCAGAGATTAAGCATATACCATGTTGTGGTGTCACATGTGTTCTCAAGTTTTGCAAAAAAAAAGTGTCACCCATCTGCTGTGTCACCCTCGACAATGGCAAATGCCAATGGAAATATGTTGTTAGTGCCATCTTGTGCAACTCCAACTAATAGTGTCCCTTTGTATCTTCCATATAGCCATGTTCCATCGATTTGCACAATGGGTTTACAAAATACAAATGCATCAATGCATGCCTTAAATGACCAAAAAAGTCGATGGAATGTGACTTTGTTTGGGATTGGTTGGTTGGACTAGTCCAATACAGGAATAGTTTCAATCTTGACAATTGTGCCAGGGACGAAAAGTTGCAAAGCTTATAGGTATTTGGGAAGTATGTTGTATGACTTTTCCCAATTAACATATACCTGCTCAAGGGCCCATTGTTTTGCCAGCCATGCTTTACTGTCATACCCTAATTTCGTCTGGGGACAATTGTTTGTCGACATACGGGTTTTTTCTGGTCACGTTGAGCTGCTTAGAGCCAATTTATGCACGATCCGTAAGATTTCACGATGTTTCAGAAGGAAATAAGCCAAAAACTCAAAATAGGGATGAACTGATCAATTTAGGGGGTGTTCTTCAGCCCTGCACCCATCAGGAAGCTTCTACATGAAGCAACCAGCTCGCCTGGGTGAGCATGTTACTTCAGGCTTAAGCCACTAGCTCGGCTAGGCGAGCTGAGCAGCAAGCTCCTCCCCTATTTTGGCTATAAAAAGGGCGTGAGAGGCTGAAGGAAGGGGTTCAGCACCCAGGGAAAGCATATTTCACTTAAAATTAGTGAAAAGAAGGAGAGAGAAGAAGAAAATCAAGGCCGAGGCACTTCCATAACATTTCTGTAACCAAATTTGTGAATGTTCTTTGCCATTCTTCGTTCGTTCTTCATCGTTCATCGTCCTTCGACCGGTTAGTTTTCGATTTTGAAGCTTTGAATTTATTATATGGACCCTTAGGGGACCATTCTTGCTTTGTATGTTTTCATCTTCATCTGGTCTACTTTCAGTATTCTTTTTCTTTGTTTTAAACGAGTTTTGACTGATCATTCATACTGTAATCTCGCTTAATCATTGTTTAAATAAAATTCAACCGATCATTTGTGTTGTAATCTCACTTAATCACCATTTAAATGAATTCCAACCGATCATTTATGTTGTAATCTGACTTAATCACCGTTTAAATAAGTTTCGACTGATCATTTGTGTAGTAAACTCTTTCCATCAATGTAAAATAAGTTTTAACTGGTCAATAATGTCGCAAGTTATCTTTAAAAAAGGATTGAAGATTAATGAGCCAAAACCAAATAAAAACCAACTCATAAAATTCATTTAATAAAAAAAATCAAGAGATCATTTCAAGGTCCAACACCTTAACGATTCTCTCCTTTCAAAAATCAAGAGAACATTCAAGGTCCAACGCCTTAACGATTCTCGCTTGTCAAATTTAAGAATATCGTTTCAAGGTCCAACGCCTTAAACGACTTTTGTTCGCAACTAAAATCAATCTTTCAAAAAAGATAAAAACAACTTAACCAACGTTTAGTTCTCAAAGAACTACGTAGGTGGTGACTCCACACGTTTTCCTTCGACGGAAGACACATCCCTTGGCCTGACCGAGAGGCCTTTTCGCGGCCCCGTTGGAGGGATGGTTGCGACAGTTGGCAACTCCACTAGGGAAGCTAGAGAGTTAAGCCTTTTGATCAGTGTGCAACTTTTTATCATGACTTTTGTGCTATTTATTTTCCTTTTCCCCTTTTATCTTTTGTTTTGTCCATATTTGTACATAACCTTTGCTATGTTGTTGTGTTTGGTGTGTGTTGCCTATCAATTACATTCATAGTTAGAAATGCTTTTTCTAAACACATATGACACCTACACCTTGCACACACATTGAGATGCTAGGCCCTATACCGGGGTCTATGTAAGCCATAAGGAGTGGAGGTCGATCTGTGGTCATGCTGAGTCTCCGACTCGCTTAATGACATTAAAGCCTCATCTAGAGTTTTCCTCTTTTAGTGATGCATTGTCACTGATAGTCCCTGTCGCAACCTACCCTTCGACGGGAGGGCGACGCGAGACTCGCGGGATGCGTGTTCCACGAAAAGAATACGCGCGGAGTCGCCACCAACGTTTATTTGAGGAAAACGTCGGAAAAACCGGGAAAGACGCAATCTACGAACTTTTAAGTGAAAGGTTCGGGAGTTGTATTTACGCACGGGGAAGGTATTAGCACCCCACACGTCCGTCCCAAAGGACGGCAGCCTTTAATCGAATGTGCAAACATGACTTTGATTTTTATGTTCCCTTTTTATGTCTTTATATCCTTTATACCCTTTTTATATTTTCCTCTTTTTGTGGTCGACAAGGGTGTTTCCCTTTGCTCCTATGTATTCCTCAATTGCGATGAGGAAATCAGACCTACGTAGTTCTTTTTTATCAAGTGATTCTTTTTTACTTAAAAGGTGATCATTTTAAGGCGTTGGACCTTGAAAATGATCCTTTTTACTTAGTAAGAAATTGAAATGATAAACTTCAAAAACCTATTTTTTATGGACGAGCTTGACTAGGCGAGTTGATTTTAGCCTTAGTTTCACTTTAGTTATTAGTCAATTCAATTAAGAATGAGAAATCCCAAAGAGAAAACGTCCGATTGATTTTCCGCTTTATTTTACTAAAAGACGTTTTTTGATTTATTATATTATTATTTTACCTCTTTTTTGATTTCCAACGTGGTTACGGCACGACCGAACGGTCGGAATTCATTTTAACCGAAGTTAACGGATAATACAATTCAAACGATCGGTGGAAATTTATTTTATTTTTAGGTTAGGCGAGAAATGACTTAAATAAAATGGCTTAAGCACGTCAAAAGGGGGTATAAAGAGTAAATGAAATGAGAATAAAAATACACGAAACACAATGTGGACCACCACGGGTACATAGAATGAATCGAAAAGCTTGGTTCGAGGTACTTACCCGTTGAAGATCGAAGAACGATGAAGAACGAATGAAGAACGTCGAAGAACGGTCGAAACCTTCGCGAAATTCCTTACAGAAACGTTACGGAAACGTTTCGGAAGCGCCTCGGCTTAGATTTTCTTCACGGAAACAATTTTTCCAAGCAAATTCGAAAGAGAGAGAAGTGCCTAAGGGGCTGAACCCTTTTCCTTCTCACTTCCTCCCCTATTTATAGCAAAATAGGGGAGATGCTTGCCGCCCAGCTCGCCCAGGCGAGCTCAGCACGCCCAGGCGAGCAGGGTTGGTTCCTCCAGAAGCAACAGCCTTCTGGAGGAATATTCTGGAGGGCCCAAGTGGGCCTGGTTGCTATTTGCACCCCCATTTTTACTAAGTACACCCCCTGCCCTTTTTTGGTGATTCTTTTTTCGTAAAGTTACGGAAACTTACGAATTTCGTAACGATACTTGTTTTCTTTCCGTAATGTTGCGGAACCTTGTGGATTACATAATCATCCCCTTTTTGACTTACGGAATGTTACAGAACCTCACTAATTGTGCAATGATGCTTCCATTTGATTTCCGGTGTGTCACGGAACCTTACGGATTGTGCATCAATATTTTCTTTTGTTTTCCGGCATGTCCTGGAATTTCACAAATTGCCTAATGATGGGTGCCAAGCACCTTACAAGGACCAAACAAAAGTCGCATGTCATCAAGCAAAGGTCCCCGGACGAAATTAGGGTATGACAGTTGCCCCTCTTTACTTGTCTTTTACTGGAGATAAAAGGAAAGTAAAGATAAGACACTAATTTCGTTCCTCTCGGTTGACGACAGTCGCGGGTGACCATAAAATTTCCGCATGCAAATGACTCGTTGTTCCCGGGGGAACAAAAGGTGTAGAAGACGATGTCAGTCTCTGCATGCTGTCAAGCGTTCTGTCTTACAGATAGCAAAAGAATGTTTATACGGATAACCACTCGGGTAATTCCGCCCGTCAGCGTGACTCAAAAGTCAGTATGACAGATCTTGTGAGTGCGGAAGATGATGTAAATCTCCACGTGTCAACGGGCTTGTCAGCCGCGATTGACGAAGGGTGCATAATGACCATAATTTGTCTCTGCGTGCCATCGGACACAACTGTGTCTGAATGGCAAAGGGGTGCAGAATGACCAAAATTTGTCTCCGCATGTCATCGGGCCCGCCGCCTCTGGATGACAAAAGGGTGCAGAATGACCATAATTTGTGTCTGCATGCCATCGGACACGACTGTGTCTGAATGGCAAAGGGGTGCGGAATGACCAAATTTTGTCTCCGCATGTCATCGGGCCCGCCGCCTTTGGATGACAAAAGGGTGCAGAATGACAATAATTTGTCTCTGCGTGCCATCGGACACGACTGTGTCTGAATGGCAAAGGGGTGCGGAATGACCAAATTTTGTCTCCGCATGTCATCGGGCTCGCCGCCTCTGGATGACAAAAGGGTGCAGAATGACCATAATTTGTCTCTGTGTGCCATCGGACACGACTGTGTCTGAATGGCAAAGGGGTGCGGAATCACCAAATTTTGTCTCAGCATGTCATCGGGCCTGCCGCCTCTGGATGACAAAAGGGTGCAGAATGACCATAATTTGTCTCTGCGTGCCATCGGACACGACTGTGTCTGAATGGCAAAGGCAAAGGGGTGCGGAATGACCAAATTTTGTCTCCGCATGTCACATGACATCAGGGTCAGTATGACAGAGATTGTGGGGCGGCCGACAAAAGCAAGGCTCTTGCTCCTACGTATCCTCCAATGAGGAAGTCAGACCTACGTAGTTCTAGATAACTTGTGAGACTTGAAAAAGTCTCCACCAGAAGATGCTGACATCTCCGGAAAGGGCGCAGATGACCACATTGGCCTCTGCTCATCAATCACACTTGGGGTCACTGAATGACAAGGTGCGGATAACCGTAAGGTGTCTCCGCGGGCTACCAGCTGTTGGGTCATGGCAACAAAAGGTGGTGTGGTCGACAAAAGCGAGGCTCTTGCTCCTACGTATCCTCCAATGAGGAACTCAGACCTACGTAGTTCTGGATAACTTGTGAGACTTGAAAAAGTCTCGGTGTTTTCTCCACTAAAATGCAAACATGCTTTTGTAAAGAGACAAATATTCCAACTGATTAGAGCAGCATATGCTTTTTTGAGTGAAAAACAATGCGTCTACCGGGGAAGGAGAGTATGCTGATGAAATTTTCCCCATAACCATAAATGAGATTTTGGATGTTAGCATTTCGTTTCTAAATGACCATTTAGAGTAAACACTGGGTTCGACAAAAATAGAAGAAAATCACTCAAAGTGTATCAATCTCGCACAGGTAAGTGTTTCATCCTAATTCCGAACCATAGATATGTCATGACTTGACTTTGCAAATTATTTCCTATCAAATCAAAAATTACATGCGTGATCATGAATCAATAGGACTTCCCTTGGGAATGGGTTCTTTTAGTGGGTTTTTTTCGGCTTTTGTGTGTTTTTGGCCTTTTCCTTTTCTGTTTTGGTTTTGCGCGAGGCGAACAAGTCACCGACGCACAAGATTTTGGTTGGTAATCAAAGGGAGAAGACCACTTTAGGTCATGGTTTCCTTTCCTTTTTTTTTTTTGGTGACAATTCTGTATTGTACAGATATTGTCCGATCCAAAGACCTTTCTGCACATTTCTTCTGATTTCTTTCGATCCTTGATCAGGAGCTTTCTTTCCTTCCTTTTACTTTCTCCCACTCTTTGGTTGGGAATTTTCTTTCTTTTCTTTTCGCTTTCTCCCACTCTTTGATTGGGAATTTCCTTTCCTCTCTTTTTTCCTTTGATTGGAAATTTTCCTTCTCTCCTTTTTTTTTGCTTTCTCTTTGGTTGGAAATTTTCCTTCTCTTTTTTTCTTTGATTGGAAATTTTCCTTCTTTTCTTTTTTTGCTTCCGAGGGTAAGGATTGACATTCTCACCCTGGGTCAAGGTTTATGGTGAGTAAGGATTTTGGCTCAAGGCTTGTAGGCTAGACATGATACATGGCGGGGTTTGGTTTGGTTTGGTTCAAGGATAAAAGGGATGCCCCACATTATTTCCATGACACAAATGCAAAAATGATGATTTGGAAATTTTATGCAAAACTGGTCATGCATGCACCTATGCAGACACTCAAGTGTCAAATTTTTATGGTCATGTGATGCTAGGGCTCAGGATTCATTTCCTCTATTTTAAATCAACCCAATGTTTCCAAAATATGTTCTTTTATCAATTTGTGCATTCATCCGAGTCCATTTTGGGTACTCGGGAAAATTTAACAGCATTCACCCTTCAGGTGTACACACATTTTTTTTTCCAAAAACTAGCTATGATCAGCGAATTTTTCTTTAAAGAAAAGTTGGAAGTCATCTCTTTTCAAAAGCATGTTGGTTTTTCAGCTAGACAACTTATTTTTCTTTTTTCTCTCTTTTTCCTTTTTTTTATTTGTTTATTTCTTTTTCTTGTTTGTTTTTGTTTTTTTTTTCTTTTTTTTCCATGAGGTATTTTGCTACCTAAACATGTGTATATTTGTGAGGTATTTTTGCTATATACATGCATATCCAAGGTATCTTGCCACCTAAACATACATATATATATATATTTTGTGAGGTATCTTTTTGCTACATACATGCATATCTAAGGCATCTTGCTACCTAAACATACATATATATATATATATATATATATATATATATATATATATATATATATATATATATATATATATTTTGTGAAGTGTGTTTTTGTTTACATACATGCATATCTAAGGTATCTTGCTACCTAAACATACATATATATATTTTGTGAGGTATGACTACCTTCCGAGCTTGTGCTCGTTTTATTTAAATTCTTAGGATGATGAGCAACTAGGTGTGTCCAACTATAAAAAGTGATCAAATAGCAAGCAGAAATTTAAAAGTTACTAGGTTGCCTCCTAGTAGCGCTTCTTTAACGTCTTCAGCTGGACGCCTTATGACTTGTCGGTCACTGACCTAATACTTTGCTTACCTTTGGCTTTGGACTTGGTCACCTATGGGTCGGCCATGTGTTGTAGGCAACGCTCTAACCTTTTTATGGATGAGTTGAGGTGAACTCTAGAGGTGGTGGCGGTGTGTCTATTGCCCGCTACCGGCCATCCCAATGCTGATGTGGTGTTTCGCCCTGCGCCTGCCTGGGGGCGCAGTACTTCTTGATGAAAGCTCGATTGGTAGGGGGGCCTGATGCCCTTGCTGGAGGTGACAGGTACTTCGTAGAACTGACAGAGACCCGTAATTAGAGCTTGACAACTCCAAGACCCTGTTGGACTTCTTCGGGTCCACTGGGTGTCTTGCAGGCGCGATCCCTACAAACAATAGATGAAATCAGAAATCAGTTGAGCGATGTGCATACTTACCTATGATGACGTGACCTTGCCGGGGGGGTACGGGTCCACTGGGTGTCTTGTGGGTGCGATCCCTGCAAATAGTAGATGGCATTAGAAATTAGTTGGAAATAATGCATACCTACCTATGTCGGGACGGCACAGACCAACTGATACTTCCGCAGGGGGAGATCGGCATTACGATCACTGGGCAGAATGTTGCTAAGTAACAACGTCATTTATATCTGTGTAAGAGTGGTCATGTTGGTGCGCATGATCCACACTCGTCTCTTTGCAGCGACCCGGGTGAAATCTTGCCCCGGTATGCATAGTAGCTACGTGATAGCCTCCCTCTCTAGTTGTGCTTGCACAATTGGTCGCCCTCCAATATTAGGGGGTGGCCCAGGAACCGTTAAAAGGAAACTACTGGTCCCTTAATCGGGAGTGCAAGTCTCGGTTAAGCATTTAAGGATAGAGGACCTTAAATTCTCTTAAGGTGCGGATGTGGAGCACACTGAAAATGAGGACACGTAGCCCTCTAAAGGTAAGGGCGTGCAGCCCTCTCAAGGCGAGGATGTGTAGTCCTCTGGAGGTGAGGGCGTGCAGCCCTCTGTTGGCGAGGATGTGTAGTCCTCTTCAAGGTGAGGGCGCGCAGCCCTCTGTTGGCGAGGACGTGTAGTCCACTCAAGGTGAGGGCGTGCAGCCCTCTGTTGGCGAGGACGTGTAGTCCACTCAAGGTGAGGGCGTGCAGCCCTCTGTTGGCGAGGACGTGTAGCCCTCTCCAAGGTTAGGGCGTGCAGCCCTCTGTTGGCGAGGACGTGTAGTCCTCTCAAGGTGAGGGCGTGCAGCCCTCTGTTGGCGAGGACATGTAGTCCTCTAAAGGTGAGGACATGTAGTCCTCGGAAGGTGAGGGCGAGGACATGTTGTCCTCCGAAGGTGAGGACATGTAGTCCTCCGAAGGTAAGGGCGTGTAGCCCTACGAAGGCGAGGGCGCGTAGCCCTCTAAAGGTGAGGACATGTAGTCCTCGGAAGGTGAGGGCGTGTAGCCCTACGAAGGCGAGGGCGCGTAGCCCTCTGAAGGTGAGCACATGTAGTCCTCGGAAGGTTAGGGCATGTAGGCCTACGAAGGCGAGGGCGCGTAGCCCTCTGAAGGTGAGGACATGTAGTCCTCTGAAGATGAGGACGTATAGTCCTCAGAGCCGAGGGCGTTTAGCCCACTAAAGGTGAGGACATGTAGTCCTCTGAAGGTGAGGGCGTGTAGCCCTACGAAGGTGAGAACGTGTGGTCCTCTGATGGCGAGGGCGTGTAGCCCTCTGAAGGTGAGGACGTGTGGTCCTCTAAAGGTGAGGGCGTGTAGCCCTACGAAGGTGAGGACATGCAGTCCTCTGATGGCGAGGGCGTGTAGCCCGCTGAAGGTGAGGACATGCAGTCCTCTGATGGCGAGGGCGTGTAGCCCCCTGAAGGTGAGGACATGCAGTCCTCTGATGGCGAGGGCGTGTAGCCCTCTGAAGGTGAGGACGTGTGGTCCTCTGATGGCGAGGGCGTGTAGCCCTCTGAAGGTGAGGACGTGTGGTCCTCTAAAGGTGAGGGCGTGTTGCCCAACGAAGGTGAGGACGTGTGGTCCTCTGATGGCGAGGGCCTGTGGCCCTCTGAAGGTGAGGACATGCAGTCCTCTGATGGCGAGGGCGTGTAGCCCTCTGAAGGTGAGGACCTGCAGTCCTCTGATGGCGAGGGCGTGTAGCCCTCTGAAGGTGAGGACCTGCAGTCCTCTGATGGCGAGGGCGTGTAGCCCTCTGAAGGTGAGGACGTGTGGTCCTCTAAAGGCGAGGGCGTGTAGCCCTCTGAAGGTGAGAACGTGTGGTCCTCTAAAGGTGAGGGCGTGTAGCCCTACGAAGGTGAGGACGTGTGGTTCTCTGATGGCGAGGGCGTGTGGCCGTCTGAAGGTGAGGACATGCACTCCTCTGATGGCGAGGGCGTGTAGCCCTCTGAAGGTGAGGACGTGTGGTCCTCTGATGGCGAGGGGGTGTGACCCTCTGAAGGTGAGGACATGCAGTTCTCTGATGGCGAGGGCATGTAGCCCTCTGAAGGTGAGGACATGCAGTCCTCTGATGGCGAGGGCGTGTAGCCCTCTGAAGGTGAGGACATGCAGTCCTCTGATGGCGAGGGTGTGTAGCCCTCTTCAAGGTAAGGGCGTGCAACCCTCTGTTGACGAGGACGTGTAGTCCACTCAAGGTGAGGGCGTGCAGCCCTCTGTTGGCGAGGACGTGTAGCCCTCTCCAAGGTGAGGGCGTGCAGCCCTCTGTTGGCGAGGACGTGTAGACCTCTCAAGGTGAGGGCGTGCAGCCCTCTGTTGGCGAGGACGTGTAGCCCTCTCCAAGGTGAGGGCGTGCAGCCCTCTATTGGCGAGGACGTGTAGTCCTCTAAAGGTGAGGGCGTGTAGCCCTACGAAGGTGAAGGTACATGACCCTTTGAAGGCGAGGAGGTGTAGTCCTCTGAAGGTAAGGACGTGTAGTCCTCTAAAGGCAAGGACGTGTAGTCCTCTAAAGGTGAGGACATGTAGTCCTCGGAAGGTGAGGGCGAGGACATGTAGTCCTCGGAAGGTGAGGGCGGGTAGCCCTACGAAGGCGAGGGCGCGTAGCCCTCTGAAGGTGAGGACTTGTAGTCCTCGGAAGGTGAAGGCGTGTAGCCCTACGAAGGCGAGGGCGCGTAGCCCTCTGAAGGTTAGGACATGTAGTCCTCTAAAGATGAGGACGTATAGTCCTCGGAGCCGAGGGCGTGTAGCCCACTAAAGGTGAGGACATGTAGTCCTCTGAAGGCGAGGGCGCGTAGCCCTCTGAAGGTTAGGACATGTAGTCCTCTAAAGATGAGGACGTATAGTCCTCGGAGCCGAGGGCGTGTAGCCCACTAAAGGTGAGGACATGTAGTCCTCTGAAGGTGAGGGCGTGTAGCCCTACGAAGGTGAGGACGTGTGGTCCTCTGATGGCGAGGGCGTGTAGCCCTCTGAAGATGAGGACGTGTGGTCCTCTAAAGGTGAGGGCGTGTAGCCCTACGAAGGTGAGGAAATGTAGTCCTCTGATGGCGAGGGCGTGTAGCCCTCTGAAGGTGAGGACATGCAGTCCTCTTATGGCGAGGGCGTGTAGCCCACTGAAGGTGAGGACCTGCAGTCCTCTGATGGCGAGGGCGTGTTGCCCTCTGATGGTGAGGACGTGTGGTCCTCTGATGGCGAGGGCGTGTAGCCCTCTGAAGGTGAGGACGTGTGGTCCTCTAAAGGTGAGGGCATGTTGCCCAACGAAGGTGAGGACGTGTGGTCCTCTGATGGCGAGGGCCTGTGGCCCTCTGAAGGTGAGGACATGCAGTCCTCTGATGGCGAGGGCGTGTAGCCCTCTGAAGGTGAGGACCTGCAGTCCTCTGATGGCGAGGGCGTGTAGCCCTCTGAAGGTGAGGACCTGCAGTCCTCTGATGGCGAGGGCGTGTAGCCCTCTGAAGGTGAGGACGTGTGGTCCTCTAAAGGCGAGGGCGTGTAGCCCTCTGAAGGTGAGAACGTGTGGTCCTCTAAAGGTGAGGGCGTGTAGCCCTACGAAGGTGAGGACGTGTGGTTCTCTGATGGCGAGGGCGTGTGGCCGTCTGAAGGTGAGGACATGCACTCCTCTGATGGCGAGGGCGTGTAGCCCTCTGAAGGTGAGGACGTGTGGTCCTCTGATGGCGAGGGGGTGTGACCCTCTGAAGGTGAGGACATGCAGTTCTCTGATGGCGAGGGCATGTAGCCCTCTGAAGGTGAGGACATGCAGTCCTCTGATGGCGAGGGCGTGTAGCCCTCTGAAGGTGAGGACATGCAGTCCTCTGATGGCGAGGGTGTGTAGCCCTCTTCAAGGTAAGGGCGTGCAACCCTCTGTTGACGAGGACGTGTAGTCCACTCAAGGTGAGGGCGTGCAGCCCTCTGTTGGCGAGGACGTGTAGCCCTCTCCAAGGTGAGGGCGTGCAGCCCTCTGTTGGCGAGGACGTGTAGACCTCTCAAGGTGAGGGCGTGCAGCCCTCTGTTGGCGAGGACGTGTAGCCCTCTCCAAGGTGAGGGCGTGCAGCCCTCTATTGGCGAGGACGTGTAGTCCTCTAAAGGTGAGGGCGTGTAGCCCTACGAAGGTGAAGGTACATGACCCTTTGAAGGCGAGGAGGTGTAGTCCTCTGAAGGTAAGGACGTGTAGTCCTCTAAAGGCAAGGACGTGTAGTCCTCTAAAGGTGAGGACATGTAGTCCTCGGAAGGTGAGGGCGAGGACATGTTGTCCTCCGAAGGTGAGGACATGTAGTCCTCCGAAGGTAAGGGCGTGTAGCCCTACGAAGGCGAGGGCGCGTAGCCCTCTAAAGGTGAGGACATGTAGTCCTCGGAAGGTGAGGGCGTGTAGCCCTACGAAGGCGAGGGCGCGTAGCCCTCTGAAGGTGAGCACATGTAGTCCTCGGAAGGTTAGGGCATGTAGGCCTACGAAGGCGAGGGCGCGTAGCCCTCTGAAGGTGAGGACATGTAGTCCTCTGAAGATGAGGACGTATAGTCCTCAGAGCCGAGGGCGTTTAGCCCACTAAAGGTGAGGACATGTAGTCCTCTGAAGGTGAGGGCGTGTAGCCCTACGAAGGTGAGAACGTGTGGTCCTCTGATGGCGAGGGCGTGTAGCCCTCTGAAGGTGAGGACGTGTGGTCCTCTAAAGGTGAGGGCGTGTAGCCCTACGAAGGTGAGGACATGCAGTCCTCTGATGGCGAGGGCGTGTAGCCCGCTGAAGGTGAGGACATGCAGTCCTCTGATGGCGAGGGCGTGTAGCCCCCTGAAGGTGAGGACATGCAGTCCTCTGATGGCGAGGGCGTGTAGCCCTCTGAAGGTGAGGACGTGTGGTCCTCTGATGGCGAGGGCGTGTAGCCCTCTGAAGGTGAGGACGTGTGGTCCTCTAAAGGTGAGGGCGTGTTGCCCAACGAAGGTGAGGACGTGTGGTCCTCTGATGGCGAGGGCCTGTGGCCCTCTGAAGGTGAGGACATGCAGTCCTCTGATGGCGAGGGCGTGTAGCCCTCTGAAGGTGAGGACCTGCAGTCCTCTGATGGCGAGGGCGTGTAGCCCTCTGAAGGTGAGGACCTGCAGTCCTCTGATGGCGAGGGCGTGTAGCCCTCTGAAGGTGAGGACGTGTGGTCCTCTAAAGGCGAGGGCGTGTAGCCCTCTGAAGGTGAGAACGTGTGGTCCTCTAAAGGTGAGGGCGTGTAGCCCTACGAAGGTGAGGACGTGTGGTTCTCTGATGGCGAGGGCGTGTGGCCGTCTGAAGGTGAGGACATGCACTCCTCTGATGGCGAGGGCGTGTAGCCCTCTGAAGGTGAGGACGTGTGGTCCTCTGATGGCGAGGGGGTGTGACCCTCTGAAGGTGAGGACATGCAGTTCTCTGATGGCGAGGGCATGTAGCCCTCTGAAGGTGAGGACATGCAGTCCTCTGATGGCGAGGGCGTGTAGCCCTCTGAAGGTGAGGACATGCAGTCCTCTGATGGCGAGGGTGTGTAGCCCTCTTCAAGGTAAGGGCGTGCAACCCTCTGTAGACGAGGACGTGTAGTCCACTCAAGGTGAGGGCGTGCAGCCCTCTGTTGGCGAGGACGTGTAGCCCTCTCCAAGGTGAGGGCGTGCAGCCCTCTGTTGGCGAGGACGTGTAGACCTCTCAAGGTGAGGGCGTGCAGCCCTCTGTTGGCGAGGACGTGTAGCCCTCTCCAAGGTGAGGGCGTGCAGCTCTCTATTGGCGAGGACGTGTAGTCCTCTAAAGGTGAGGGCGTGTAGCCCTACGAAGGTGAAGGTACATGACCCTTTGAAGGCGAGGAGGTGTAGTCCTCTGAAGGTAAGGACGTGTAGTCCTCTAAAGGCAAGGACGTGTAGTCCTCTAAAGGTGAGGACATGTAGTCCTCGGAAGGTGAGGGCGAGGACATGTAGTCCTCGGAAGGTGAGGGCGGGTAGCCCTACGAAGGCGAGGGCGCGTAGCCCTCTGAAGGTGAGGACTTGTAGTCCTCGGAAGGTGAAGGCGTGTAGCCCTACGAAGGCGAGGGCGCGTAGCCCTCTGAAGGTTAGGACATGTAGTCCTCTAAAGATGAGGACGTATAGTCCTCGGAGCCGAGGGCGTGTAGCCCACTAAAGGTGAGGACATGTAGTCCTCTGAAGGCGAGGGCGCGTAGCCCTCTGAAGGTTAGGACATGTAGTCCTCTAAAGATGAGGACGTATAGTCCTCGGAGCCGAGGGCGTGTAGCCCACTAAAGGTGAGGACATGTAGTCCTCTGAAGGTGAGGGCGTGTAGCCCTACGAAGGTGAGGACGTGTGGTCCTCTGATGGCGAGGGCGTGTAGCCCTCTGAAGATGAGGACGTGTGGTCCTCTAAAGGTGAGGGCGTGTAGCCCTACGAAGGTGAGGAAATGTAGTCCTCTGATGGCGAGGGCGTGTAGCCCTCTGAAGGTGAGGACATGCAGTCCTCTTATGGCGAGGGCGTGTAGCCCACTGAAGGTGAGGACCTGCAGTCCTCTGATGGCGAGGGCGTGTTGCCCTCTGATGGTGAGGACGTGTGGTCCTCTGATGGCGAGGGCGTGTAGCCCTCTGAAGGTGAGGACGTGTGGTCCTCTAAAGGTGAGGGCATGTTGCCCAACGAAGGTGAGGACGTGTGGTCCTCTGATGGCGAGGGCCTGTAGCACCCTGAAGGTGAGGACATGCAGTCCTCTGATGGCGAGGGCGTGTAGCCCTCTGAAGGTGAGGACGTGTGGTCCTCTGATGGCGAGGGCGTGTAGCCCTCTGAAGGTGAGGACGTGTGGTCCTCTAAAGGTGAGGGCGTGTTGCCCAACGAAGGTGAGGACGTGTGGTCCTCTGATGGCGAGGGCCTGTGGCCCTCTGAAGGTGAGAACATGCAGTCCTCTGATGGCGAGGGCGTGTAGCCCTCTGAAGGTGAGGACCTGCAGTCCTTTGATGGCGAGGGCGTGTAGCCCTCTGAAGGTGAGGACGTGTGGTCCTCTAAAGGTGAGGGCGTGTAGCCCTACGAAGGTGAGGACGTGTGGTCCTCTGATGGCGATGGCGTGTGGCCCTCTAAAGGTGAGGACATGCAGTCCTCTGATGGCGAGGGCGTGTAGCCCTCTGAAGGTGAGGACGTGTGGTCCTCTGATGGCGAGGGGGTGTAGCCCTCTGAAGGTGAGGACGTGTGGTCCTCTGATGGCGAGGGCGTGTGGCCCTCTCAAGGTGAGGACATGCAGTCCTCTGATGGCGAGGGCGTGTAGCCCTCTGAAGCTGAGGACATGCAGTCCTCTGAAGGCGAGGGCGTGTAGCCCTCTGAAGGTGAGGACATGCAGTCCTCTGATGGCGAGGGCGTGTAGCCCTCTTCAAGGTGAGGGCGTGCAACCCTCTGTTGGCGAGGACGTGTAGTCCACTCAAGGTGAGGGCTTGCAGCCCTCTGTTGGCGAGGACGTGTAGTCCACTCAAGGTGAGGGCGTGCAGCCCTCTGTTGGCGAGGACGTGTAGTCCACTCAAGGTGAGGGCGTGCAGCCCTCTGTTGGCGAGGACGTGTAGCCCTCTCCAAGGTGAGGTTGGCAGCCCTCTGTTGGCGAGGACGTGTAGTCCTCTCAAGGTGAGGGCGTGCAGCCCTCTGTTGGCGGGGACGTGTAGCCCTATCCAAGGTGAGGGCATGCAGCCCTCGGTTGGCGAGGACGTGTAGTCCTCTAAAGGTGAGGGCGTGTAGCCCTACGAAGGTGAAGGTACATGACCCTTTGAAGGCGAGGACGTGTAGTCCTCTAAAGGTAAGGACGTGTAGTCCTCTAAAGGCAAGGACGTGGAGTCCTCTAAAGGTGAGGACATGTAGTCCTCGGAAGGTGAGGACGAGGACATGTTGTCCTCTGAAGGTGAGGACATGTAGTCCTCGGAAGGTGAGGGCGTGTAGCCCTACGAAGGCGAGGGCGCGTAGCCCTCTGAAGGTGAGGACACGTAGTCCTCGGAAGGTGAAGGCGTGTAGCCCTACGAAGGCGAGGGAGCGTAGCCCTCTGAAGGTGAGGACATGTAGTCCTCGGAAGGTTAGGGCGTGTAGCCCTACGAAGGCGAGGGCGCGTAGCCCTCTGAAGGTGAGGACATGTAGTCCTCTGAAGATGAGGACGTATAGTCCTCGGAGCTGAGGGCGTGTAGCCCACTAAAGGTGAGGACATGTAGTCCTCTGAAGGAGAGGGCGTGTAGCCCTACGAAGGTGAGGACGTGTGGTCCTCTGATGGCGAGGGCGTGTAGCCCTCTGAAGGTGAGGACGTGTGGTCCTCTAAAGGTGAGGGCGTGTAGCCCTACGAAGGTGAGCAAATGTAGTCCTCTGATGGCGAGGGCGTGTAGCCCTCTGAAGGTGAGGACATGCAGTCCTTTGATGGCGAGGGCGTGTAGCCCTCTGAAGGTGAGGACCTGCAGTCCTCTGATGGCGAGGGCGTGTTGCCCTCTGATGGTGAGGACGTGTGGTCCTCTAAAGGTGAGGGCGTGTAGCCCTATGAAGGTGAGGACGTGTGGTCCTCTGATGGCGAGGGCGTGTGGCCCTCTGAAGGTGAGGACATGCAGTCCTTTGATGGCGAGGGCGTGTAGCCCTCTGAAGGTGAGGACGTGTGGTCCTCTAAAGGTGAGGGCGTGTAGCCCTACGAAGGTGAGGACGTGTGGTCCTCTGATGGCGAGGGCGTGTGGCCCTCTGAAGGTGAGGACATGCAGTCCTTTGATGGCGAGGGAGTGTAGCCCTCTGAAGGTGAGGACGTGTGGTCCTCTGATGGCGAGGGCGTGTGGCCCTCTGAAGGTGAGGACATGCAGTCCTTTGATGGCGAGGGAGTGTAGCCCTCTGAAGGTGAGGACGTGTGGTCCTCTGATGGCGAGGGCGTGTGGCCCTCTGAAGGTGAGGACATGCAGTCCTCTGATGGCGAGGGCGTGTAGCCCTCTGAAGGTGA